>NC_058403.1:129883996-130095044 GCF_002201575.2 Neomonachus schauinslandi
AGCAGCCATCTACATAAGCCAACTGTTAACCAAAATAAAGAGTCATATTGATAACAATACGTTAATTGTAGGAGACCTCAATACTCCACTCTCAGCAATGGACAGATCATCTAAGCAGAAAATCAACAAGGAAACAAGAGCTTTGAATGATACATGGGACCAGATGGACCTCATAGATATTTACAGAACATTCCACCCTAAAACAACAGAATACTCATTCTTCTCGAGCGCACATGGAACTTTCTCCAGAATAGACCATGTACTGGGTCACAAATCAGGTCTCAACTGATACCAAAAGATTGAGATTATTCCCTACATATTCTCAGACCACAATGCTCTAAAACTGGAACTCAATCACAAGAAAAAATTTGGCAGAAATTCAAACACTTGGAAGCTAAAGACCACTCTGCTCAAGAATGTTTGGGTCAACCAAGAAATCAAAGAAGAACTTAAGCAATTCATGGAAATCAATGAGAACAAGAACACATTGGTCCAAAACCTATGGGATACTGCAAAGGCGGTCCTAAGGGGGAAATACATAGCCATCCAAGCCTCACTCAAAAAAATAGAAAAATCCCGAATTCACCAACTAAATCTACACCTTAAAGAACTAGAGAAAAAGCAACAAATGATGCCTAAGCCATGCATTAAAAGAGAAATAATTAAAATTAGAGCAGGAATCAATGAATTAGAAACCAGAAACACAGTAGATCAGATCAACGAAACTAGAAGTTGGTTCTTTGAAAGAATTAATAAGATTGATAAACCACTGGCCAGACTTATCCAAAAGAAGAAAGAAAGGACCCAAATTAATAAAATTATGAATGAAAGGGGAGAGATCATGACTAACACCAAGGAAATAGAAACAATTTTTAGAAATTATTATCAACAACTCTATGCCAATAAACTGAGCAATCTGGATGAAATGGAGGCCTTCCTGGAAACCTATAAGCTGCCAAGACTGAAACAGGAAGAAATTGACAACCTGAATAGGCCTATAACCAGTAATGAGATTGAAGCAGTGATCAAAAACCTCCCAAAAAACAACAGTCCAGGGCCTGATGGATTCCCTGGGGAATTCTACCAAACATTCAAAGAAGAAATAATACCTATTCTACTGAAGCTGTTTCAAAAAACAGAAACAGAAGGAAAACTTCCAAACTCGTTCTATGAGGCCAGCATTACCTTAATCCCCAAACCAGGCAAAGACCCCATCAAAAAGGAGAATTTCAGACCGATATCCCTGATGAATATGGATTCCAAAATCCTCAACAAAATCCTAGATAATAGGATCCAACAATACATTAAAAGGATCATCCACCACGACCAAGTGGGATTTATCCCCGGGATGCAAGGGTGGTTCAACATTCGCAAATCAATCAATGTGATAGAACACATTAATAAGAGGAGGGAGAAGAACCATATGGTTCTCTCAATTGTTGCAGAAAAAGCATTTAACAAAATACAACATCCTTTCCTGATTAAAACTCTCCAGAGTATAGGGATAGAGGGAACATTCCTCAAGCTCATAAAATCCATCTATGAAAAACCCACAGCGAATGTCATCCTCAATGGGGAAAAGCTGAGAGCCTTTCCCTTAAGATCAGGAACACGTCAAGGGTGCCCACTCTCACCACTGTTGTTCAACATAGTACTAGAAGTCCTAGCAACAGCAATCAGACAACAAAAAGAAATAAAAGGTATTCAAATTGGCAAAGAAGAAGTCAAACTCTCTCTTTTCGCAGAGGACATGATACTTTATGTGGAAAACCCAAAAGACTCCACCCCCAAACTCCTATAACTCATCCAGCAATTCAGTAATGTGGCAGGATACAAAATCAATGCACAGAGATCAGTTGCTTTCTTATACACTAACAACACAACTGTAGAAAGAGAAATTAAAGAAACGATTCCATTTACAATAGCACCAAAAACCATAAGATACCTCAGAATAAACCTAACCAAAGAGGTAAAGGATCTATACTCTAGGAACTACAAAACACTCATGAAAGAAATTGAAGAAGACACAAAAAGATGGAAAAATATTCCATGCTCATGGATCAGAAGAATAAGCATTGTTAAAATGTCTATGCTACCCAGAGCAATCTATACCTTCAGTGCCATCCCGATCAAAATTCCAATGACATTTTTCAAAGTGCTGCAACAAACAATCCTAAAATTTGTATGGAATCAGAAAAGAACCCGAATCGCCAAGGAGATGTTGAAAAAGAAAAACAAAGCTGGGGGCATCACGTTGCCCAATTTCAAGCTATATTACAAATCAGTGATCACCAAGACAGCATAGTACTGGCACAAAAACAGACAGATAGACCAATGGAAGAGAATAGAGAACCCAGATATGGACCCTCAACTCTATGGTCAAATAATCTTTGACAAAGCAGGAAAAAACATGCAATGGAAAAAAAGTCTCTTCAATAAATGGTGCTGGGAAAATTGGACAGCCACATGCAGAAGAATGAAACTCGACCATTCTCTAACACCACTCACAAAGATAAACTCAAAGTGGATGAAAGACCTCAATGTGAGACAGGAATCCATCAAAATCCTAGAGGAGAACACAGGCAGTAACCTCTTTGACATCGCCCACAGCAACTTCTTTCAAGATACATCTCCAAAAGCTAGTGAAACGAAAGCAAAAAATGAATTTTGGGGACTTCATCAAGATAAAAAGCTTCTGCACAGCAAAGGAGACAGTCAACAAAACAAAGAGGCAACCCACAGAATGGGAGAAGATATTTGCAAATGACACTACAGATAAAGGGCTGGTATCCAAAATCTATAAAGAACTTCTCAAACTCAACACCCAAAAAACAAATAATCAAGTCAAAAAGTGGGCAGAAGCGATGAACAGACACTTCTCTGAAGAAGACATACAAATGGCTAACAGACACATGAAAAAATGTTCATCATCATTAGCCATCAGGGAAATCCAAATCAAAACCACACTGAGATACCACCTTGCACCAGTTAGAATGGCCAAAATGGACAGGGAAAGAAACCACAAATGTTGGAGAGGTTGTGGAGAAAGGGGAGCCCTCTTACACTGTTGGTGGGAATGCAAGTTGGTATAGCCACTTTGGAAAACAGTGTGGAGGTTTCTCAAAAATTTAAAAATAGAGCTACCCTATGACCCAGGAATTGCACTACTGGGTATTTACCCCAAAGACACAGATGTAGTGAAAAGAAGGGCCACATGCACCCCAATGTTCATAGCAGCAATGTCCGCAATAGCGAAACTGTGGAAAGAGCCGAGATGCCCTTCAACAGATGAATGGATAAAGAAGATGTGGCCCATATATACAATGGAATATTACTCAGCCTTCAGAAAAGATGAATACCCAACTTTTACATCAACATGGATGGGACTGGAGAAGATTATGCTAAGGTAAATAAGTCAAGCAGAGAAAGTCAATTATCATATGGTTTCACTTATTTGTGAAACATAAGGAATAACATGGAGGACATTAGGAGAAGGAAAGGAAAAATGAGGGGGGGAGGAATCGGAGGGAGAGATGAACCATGAGAGACTATGGACTCTGAGAAACAAACAGGGTTCTAGAGGGGAGGGGGGAGGGGGGATTGGTTAGCCTGGTGATGGGTATTAAGGAGGGCACGTACTGCATGGAGCACTGGGTGTTATACGAAAACAATGGATCGTGGATCACCATATCAAAAACTAATGATGTATTGTATGGTGAGTAACATAATATAATAAAATTAAAAACTACAAAAAAAAAAAAGAAAAGTTTGAAGGCTGCAGGGATATAATTTGCAACTGAAGAAATCTCTTTATAATTTGATATAACTAATAACATTTTCCTGATAAGGACTTTTAAGAGGGTCATATTGGTAAAATTTTAGTATTTCTTTCTCTCAATTTCTGCCCCAAATAAAAATAATCCTGAAGGTTTTTTTTTAAAGACTTATTTATTTATTTGAGAGAGAGAGAGGAGGGGCAGAGGGAGAGAGAGGAAGAGAGAATCTTAAGCAGACTCTCGCTGAGTGCGGAGCCCTACACTGGGCTCGATCTCACAACCCTGAGATCATGACCTGAGCTGAAATCAAAAGTCAGATGCTTAACCAACTGAGCCACCCTGGTGCCCCAAAATCATCCTGAATTTAAAAATTACTTTGTCCTGGAATTTTTTCTCCTTGTAGATTAGCATATATGGAAAGGAAATACATTCTCTAGCTGAAAAACTTCATAAAATCCCGAGTTTTCACAAAATACTGATTTCAGTGTTAAAACTGTCTACAGTTAATCTGTAGGCAACATTCATTTGCTGAGTGCAAACCAATTCCAATGGTTAGGTTTTTGGCTCAGAGAGGGCAGATTTCATTAACCACTTTTGGATGCAGTTATGGCAGGCAATGGGATGTTGAAACATATAATTAATTTTTTTATAAAATATGGCAGGCTTTGCCAGGGACTAGGAGAGATAAGGAGAAAGGACCTAAGCCTACCTTTAAGAAACTTCCCTCCTTGACCTCAAGTCTGTTCTGCCTACCAGGGGAAAGCATTTGGTTTATTTGATGTGCACTATTTCACTAAACATTAAAATTAACTAATACACAGTCTATATGGTCATTTTACCATCCTGCCCTCCCCCAGTTTTACTGAGAAATAATTGACATACATCACTGTATAATTTAAAGTGTGTAGTATGATGGTTTGATTTACATATCTTGTGAAATGATTACCACAATAGGTTTAGCTAATATTCATCTTGTCATATAGATAAAAGCAAAAGAAAAGAAAGAAAAAAGGAAACGATATGTTCTCCTTGCAGTGAGAACTTACAGGATTTACTCTCTTAATAGCATGCATGCGTGTGTGTGTGTGTATATATAAATAAAATACATTAGTGTTACCTATGTCATCATATTGTACATTACACCCCTAGTAGTTACTTAACCTTTAACTGGAAGTTTGTACCTTTTGACTACCCTCTTACAATTTCCCCCCTCCAACCCTCCATCTCTGATAACAAGTCTGATCTCTTTTTCTATGAGTTTGTTTTTTGTTTCTTTGTCTTTTCAGATTTCACATATGAGATCATACAGTATTTATCTTTCTCTTCTGACTTACTTCACTTAGCATAATGCTATCAAGGCCCATTCATGTTACACAAATGGTAGGATTTCCTAATTTTTTATGGCTGAATAATATTCCACTATATATATATATATATATATATATATATATATATATATATATCTCACAACTTCTTTATTTGTTTATTCATTGATGGACACTTAGGTTGTTTCCATGTCTTGGCTATCATAAATAATTTTACTATGAACATGGGGGTGCAGTTATCTTTTTAAATTAATGTTTATCAATCAATTTTGTATATATACTCAGAGGTGGAATTGCTAGATCATATGATAGTTCTATATTTTTTAGATTGTATGTATGTATGTGTGTATGTATTTAAGAGAGTGAGCCAAGGGAGGAGCAGAGGGGGAGGGAGACGGAGGAGGGGGAAAGAATCTCAAGCAGATTCCCTGCTGAGCACAGAGCCCATGACAGGGCTCAGTCTTATGACCCATGAGATCATGACCCATGAGATCATGAGCTGAGCCGAAAGCAAGAGTTGGATGCCTAACTGACTGAGACACCCAAGCACCCCAATAGTTTTATTTTTGATTTTTTGAGGATCCTGCCTACTGTTTTCCATAGTGGCTGTACCAGTTTACAATCCAACAGTGTACAAGAGTTTCCTTTTGTCCACATCCATTCGTTATTTCTTGTGTTTTTTTTGTTTGTTTGTTTGTTTTTGTTTTATGGCCATTCTAACAGGTATGAAGTGATATCTCATTGTGGTTTAATTTGCATTTCCCTAATGACTAGTGATGTTGAACATCTTTTGATATACTCATTGGCCTTTAATATACCTTCTTTGAAGAACTGTCTATCCAGATCCTTTGCCCATTTTTTAATTGGGCTATTTGCTTTTTTACTATTAAGTTATATGGGTTCTTTATATATGTTGGATACTAACCCCTTATTAGATATATGGTTTGCAAATATTTTTCCCATTCTGTACCACCCATTTTATCTTTACTACTCTATACACTCTAATAGTGATACATGTTTGTTGAATCAAAGTCAAACAATACGGGTGTAATAAAAAATTCAAAGTCCTTTTCCCATTGTATCACCACCCTTCAAGCCTCACTTCAGAAGAAAACATCAGTAACTTTTTGGCCCTTATCCTTTTAGATACAGGGCAGTGTTACTCAGACTTTATTATGAACATGAATCACCTCGGATCTCTTGTTAATTGTAGGTTCTGATTCAGCAGGTCTGAGGTGGGGCCTATAGCTCCATATTTCTAATAAGCTGCCAGGTAATGCTGATGCTGCTGGTCCAGAGACCACACTTTGAGTAACGAGGGCCACACTGCTTCACTGTCCAATACAATAGCCACTCACCACATATGGCTATTTAAATTTAAATTTCTTGAAATCAAATAGAAGGAAAAATCCAGTTCCTCACTGACACTAGCCACATTTCAAATGCTTAGCAGCCATATGTGGCTTTTGGTTACTGGATTGGACAGCAGAGATAAAGAACATTCCCATTATCACAGAAAGTTCAGTTTGACAGCTTGGGCCTAGACCTCTCAAAAGGCCAATATAACACATATGTACATTTTGCTGTGGTGTTGAAAAAGGGATGACTAAATTCATATAGATAAAAAATGAGTTTTCAATAGAGAGAGCTGGATAATTATGGAAGTGCAATAAGTGTCTCATGTGGAAATATGGCAGACTCAGTCCTGGGAAGGAAAGGGGTGCTGTGCGTGAGAGCAACCATCTTTATGTGAGCACCTGAGGGAGACACCAGACCAATGGAACTGTTAAGTTATCACTGGTCTCTGACCAATCTAATTAATCTGTTAATCAGACCTTGATTTGGGAAAAAGCAGAAGCTCCTTCTTGGACTAACTACTTCATGCTAACATCCTAAGGAAATAATCTCTTGTAACAGACTGATATATGACAGGTTATCACAGTGTAATTACAGTAATGAAAAAAATTGAAACAATGTGCAATAACAGGTATTTGGTAAACAGGTCATGGCACTATGTAACCATTGAAAATCAGATTTTCTAAGAATATTTACTGATGTGGGAGCATACCTCAATGAGAAATGAAAAACTATCTCCAAAATTGTGTCTTTTTTCTGGGTGATGGGATTGTGGGTGATTTTTATGTTCTTCATGCTTTCCTATATTTTCCACACTGTTTACAATGACCATGTTAGTGGTTTTTTTTTTTTTTCCTCTTTACCTCTAAGTATTTCAGCATGTATTTTCTAAGGCCAAGGATATCATCTTATATAACCTCAGTAAAATTATTGAAATCAGGAAACTTAACATTGATACAGAACTATTATCTAATCCATGATACATACTCACATTTTTATAGCAAAAATGCCCCATGTCCATCCAGGATCAAAGCCAGAATAGCATGTACTATATTATTTCTTAATTATAAAAAAATAATAAACCACTTATAATATTTTATTTTATTTTTTAAAGATTTTATTTATTTATTTGGCAGAGAGAGAGAGAGCGAGAGCAGGAACACAAGCAGCGGGGAGTGGGAGAGGGAGAAGCAGGTTTCCTGCTGAGCAGGGGAGCCCGATGTGGGGCTCGATCCCAGGAACCCGGGATTATGACCCGAGCCGAAGGCAGATGCTTAATGACTGAGCCACCCAGGTGCCCCAACTTTTAAAATTTTAAATCAAAAGTCATGTGAGTGTAAACAACTGTCAGGACAAAAAAGAGAGTATTCCCTTACAGGCTGCCTCTGGTTTTTCCTGCTTAAATCCTATATATTATCTTTTGATGACTGTCAAGTGTTTTTATTGTATTTTTATTATATGGTTACATATAGTGTGTGGCAAAGCATATTAAGACCAGGTATAATTTTTTGGTGCACATCTGATAAAGTTTTTATTTTATCGTGAATGAAGGATGAAGATCCACTCATGGATCTTGTTTGATCACTCATTCATTCAACAAGAGTTGTTGAGTACCTGCTATGATCTAGACAAAGCATAGTCCTTGAAATCAAATTATTTTCAAATTGTAAACTGAAAGCTCAAAATTTATAGCCTATCATCATATTGGTAGAACTGTCTATAAACCATCTTTGGCCAATAATTAGCTATCTGTTGCTTAAGAAAACACACACACACACACACACAGAATAAGATCCCATGGTCTCAGGGGGATAGATTTAATTTAAATGCATACAGTCTTTTTTTTTAAAGATTTTATTTATTTATTTGACAGAGAGACAGCGAGAGAGGGAACACGAGCAGGGGGAGGGGCAGAGGGAGAGGGAGAAGCAGGCTCCCTGCTGAGCAAGGAGCCCGTTTTGGGGCTCCATCCCAGGACCCTGGGATCATGACCTGAGCCAAAGGCAAATGCTTAATGACTGAATCACCCAGGCGCCCCTAAACCCATATAGTCTTAACTAGGTAAAATCCTACATCCTGATATGTGCCCAGGCAAAAGGACTCACTCACTTAAATCAATTGCTTCCATGAAAGGAATATTCTCATTTTTCAGTTACACAGGTTTTATTTTTAGAAAGCCTGTAAGTATTTAGAAAATGGCTATTAATCAACTTATTGAGGTATAATTTTCTTACAATAGCATGCATAAATGTAGTATAAATAAAGCGTATCATTTGATGTGTTTAGACAAATGTTGATACCAATGTGTCACCACTCAATCATGATGCTGAATATCTCCATCACCCAGTAGAGTTCCATCCTGCTTCTCTAAAGCCAAACAATCTCCCATTTCATCCCCTCATCCTTGCCCTAGGCAACTAACTACTGTGCGGATTTCTATCACCATAGAGATATTTTTCAGGTTTTACAATTTTTTATAAATGAAATTACACAATTTATACTCTTTAGTGCCATTCACATAATGGATTTGAGAGTCAACACATTGTGGTGTCAGTATTTTGCTCCTTTTTATTATTGGGTAGTATTCCATTGTATGAAGATAGCAGTTTCTTTATTCACTCATATGTAATGAACACTTGGATTGCTTCCAGTTTTGGGCTAATTATGGGTAAAGCTGTTGTACACATTCACATACATTTCTTTTTGTGGATATATGTTTTAATTTCTCTTGGATAAATACCTAGAAGGGCAATTGGGTATATAGGGTATATAGGGTATACAGTGCAATAGGGTATATAAACATTTAACTTTATAAGATACTACCAAATTGTTTTCCAAAGTGATTGTGCCATTTTATATACTCGCTGACAATGAATGAGAATTCGTTTCTCTACATCCTCATCAATATTTGGTATTGTTAGTCTTTTTACTTTTACTTTTGTCTAGTCAGTGTGTAGTGGTATCTTATTGCAGTTTTAATTTGCATTTTTTTGATAACCAATGATATTGATTATCTTTTATTTCTGAGCTCAGTTTTATTTGTATAACTTTTTTTGAAATGGCTATTCTACTCTTTTCTTATTTCCCCCCCCCACTGGTTTGCTTCTCCTCATTGAGTTGTATGAGTTCTTTACATATTTTGGATACAGTATTTGTCAAATATATTGCTAATGTTTTCTCTCAGTCTGTGGTTTATCTTTGCATTTTCTTAATGGTGTCTTTTGAGGAGCAGAAGTTCTTAATTTTGGTGGAGTATGGTTTCTCACTTTTTCCTCTATGGTGAAAGCTTCCTATTTCTTTCTTTTTTTTTTTTTAAGATTTTATTTATTTATTTGACAGAGAGAGACACAGTGAGAGAGGGAACACAAGCAGGGGGAGTGGGAGAGGGAGAAGCAGGCTTCCCGCGGAGCAGGGAGCCTGATGTGGGGCTCGATCCCAGGACTCCAGGATCATGACCTAAGCCGAAGGCAGACGCTTAACGACTGAGCCACCCAGGCACCCCGAAAGCTTCCTATTTCTTAAGAAATCTTTGCCAACTCCAAATCATGAAGATATTCTCCTGGAGTCTTTCTTCTAGATATTTTATAGTTTTAGCTGTTGTGTGTAGGTCTGTGATCCATTTTGAATTAATTTTTGTATAGGTTGTGAGATAAGCATTGAGATTCAGATTCTTCCATATTCAACATCTAGTTGTTCCAAGATCATTTGTTTAAAAAGATTATCCATTCTCCATTAAATTGTCTTGGCACTTTTGTCAAAAATCAGTTGATTGTATATGTCAATTGTATAAATATAGGTATTGTTAAGCACTGGTATATTTAAGCATTGATATGTTTTTGTATTTTTTAACCTAAATTTATAGCAACATCAAAAACTAAACCATAGTCTGTTATTTTACTAGCCAAAGGAAATTGAAGTGAAAATCTTGGAGGTGACTCATCTCCAATTTGACAGGCTGATCATGAATATTTGTGACCTTTTCCCTGTTAGGAAGACAATAGATATAACCTATGACATTTTTATTGTCTTATTGAATTATTTATATTATTAATTTATGTACTTACTTATGAATTTTAGGGGTTTTTCTTGAAAAATACCTTTTTAAATTGAATCGGAGTATGCATTTTTAAACTTAAGCTATTTTACTTTCCTTAAAATTTAAATTTAGCCAAGCTATCAGAAAACTTGTAGACTGGGATTGTTTTGGTGTTTTGGCTTATGTCTTGAATGTATCCAGGCTTCAGTTGGTGACTGGAACTGACATAGAAAATAATCAAGTAGGGTGCATTGCTGCACATTTTGTACTAAACTCCTCCTTCTGTGATGCTCCTTAATGCTTCCACATGGAGATTCCACAACAGGCACATTTTCCCTGAGTTCAGCCTAAGAGTGGATCCTGAAATCATGTGGTTCTATTCCTTTGCCCTTCACCCAGTTCTGCCCCTCCTCCAAATCCTGAAAGTACTGAGGATCAAACCCATCATACTTTGACACAGAACCCACCATGCTGATGATAAAGGTCTGGATGAAGCCTTCCCCACGGACCTGCAGACCTCCCCTTGAACCACCAGTGGCCCTTTCTGTGGAGCCAAAGGGGGCCAGAAAAGTGTAGGAGAGTGTAGGGGAGCATTTGATCTCTGCTCTATAGCAAAACATGGTTCATAAGGTTGTAAGTCATGGTTAAATGCTACTATTGGTTTACTTGTTTTTAAAATACCCACTGACTTCATTCAGCAAGGAACAATGGTCCAAAGAAAGAAAGAACTCAGAAGTTGGAGTCAAAAGCCTTGGGTTGGAGTACTAGTTCTTTCGCTGGCCTCACTGTGTACCCATGAATAATAGGAATGATACCAAATGACACACAGGTCATTGTTGTGAGTATCAAGTTGGAGCACTCTGCAAACTGTGGTATTTAAATCTAAAGTATCTTTCCTTCAGTAGCTCCCAAAGTTGCTGATATTCAAATCTGAGTCATTACTCAAATAGGCTCTGTTGAAATCAAGTGCATAATGACTTCTGGTTGTTTGCTGGATTTGCTCTCTTTAAAAGCTCATCAGCAAACATTTGCCTGCTGAATGATTCCCCTGCAACCTTGAAATACATTAGAGCTGTTTCTATAGAAGGATAGTAGCTAGGAGCCTAAATCATAGTAAACTTCTCTTTTGTTAAGGATTAATACTTCTGCTGCAGAAGCATTGAAAACACTGGCAACACCAAGGGCTCCTTATAGTGTATCTTTGTGGCATAAAAACAAAAACCTTCCCCAAAAGGCTACCAAAATACCTTACTTCAAGTATTATAAAATAGACGGTATTACATCTTTTCCCTGATACGTACGAGCTAATTTCAATAAGTATTTTGTTGTTAACCATTTTTCCCTAACTATAATAGTAGTGCAAACTCCATAATGGAAAACTTGGAAATTACAGATATGTATAAAATTGAGACTAAAAATCACCTACAACTTACGCACCTGGAAATAACCATAAAATAGATTAATGAATATTTTCTAGCCATTTAACTCACATATGTATGTGTTTTTGGAAAATTTATAAACTATTCTTTTTAAAATTTTTTTTACATTTTATTTATTTATTTGAGAGAGAAAGAGATAGTGAGAAAGAGCAGAGTGGGGAGGAGAGGGAGAAGCAGGCTTCCCGCCGAGCAGGGAGCCCGATGCGGGGCTCGATCCCGGGACTCCAGGATCATGACCTGAGCAGAAGGCAGCCGCTTAACCAACTGAGCCACCCAGGCACCCCTAAACTATTTTTGATATAGTCTTGCATATTGCCTTTTTCCCCACTTAATAACATACACAAATTCCAATGTCAAAGGTTTTTCTCAGAACAAATAATTTTGAAGGCTGCCTGATACTTTATCTGAACTTAGAATACCTAAAAATTATTTACATATATTTTTTCCTGAATTATTTTTATTAAGTTAAATTTATAAACATTAATTTTTATCTACTTAAATTTTTAAATGTTAAATTTAAGTTATTGAAGGAATTATATATGCTGTTTAGAGTAAAGAAAATAGAATACATATGCTTAAATACACACATGATTTTCAAGGTAGGCCATGCATTCCCGATGGGGCTAATATCCCTCCAAAGGGAGCAAAGATTGGTTTGGGGGGCATGAGAAAAGGGGATCTCCCCTTAAAATTAATGTTTCATGAGGGAGAGGGACAATTAGGAAAAAAAGTCTAAAAAGTTTCTTAGTGGGGGTGATCATGAAAAATAGGTTCAGAAACACTGAGATAATCTGGAACGGAATTGTAATCCAGCAGGGCAATTTACTTGCTTTAAACCTAAGCTCATATCACGTTTCCTCTCTAACATGTACAATCTTCTGAGGTAATACTATAAGTTCTACCTGATATTAGTTTGCCCTTTCTTTTTGAGTACCCGATGCAGAGGGGGAAAAAATCATGCAAATTAAATTAAGGTCGAATTTAAGTCTCCAAATGTTACAATTATGTTAAGTAGTATCACTGTATTATAAAACTGTTCTATCAAAGGGAAAACCCAGAATTAATACCTTAATGCATGGAACCCAGGATTAATTATTTACTTCTACCTTAAAAACTCAGAATGAGGGCGCCTGGGTGGCTCAGTTGGTTAAGCGACTGCCTTTGGCTCGGGTCATGATCCTGGAGTCCCGGGATCGAGTCCCACATCGGGCTCCCTGCTCAGCAGGGAGTCTGCTTCTCCCTCTGACCCTCCTCCCTCTCATGCTCTCTGTTTCTCATTCTCTCTCTTGCAAATTAATAAAATCTTAAAAAAAAAAAATTTAAAAACTCAGAATGAATTATTTACCTCCTAAAAGAAGATATCAGCGATTTTCTTTGTATTTTAATTTGACACACTTTAGCGATTTTCCTGAAGCAGGAATTCTCATTTCATAAACAAGTCTAAAAATTGAAAAGACACCATCACCACAAGAACAAAAACAGTAGCAAGATTCACTGACTTAGGTTTTAAAAAAAGAAAACTGCTTTGTTGAACTATAATTCATACACCATGAAATTTATGATTTTAGAGAATATATCCTTTTAAAAGTACAGTGTGTTCTAGTACATTTACAGAGTTGTACAATCATCACCACTATCTAATTTCAGAACTGATTCATCACCGAAAAAAAAACTCCATACCCATTGGCTGTCACTCCCCACTCCCCTTTTCCCACAGACCCTGCGACCATTAATCTACTACCTATGTCTACAGATTTTCCTATTCTTGTTGTTTCCTATAAATGGAATCATAAAAGATGTTGCCCTTTGTGAGTGACTTCTTATATTTAGCATAATGTTGTTGTTTTTTTTTAAAGATTTTATTTATTTGACAGAGAGAGAGAGACAGCGAGAGCAGGAACACAAGCAGGGGGAGTGGGAGAGGGGGAAGCAGGCTTCCTGCCGAGCAGGGAGCCTGATGCGGGACTTGATCCCAGGACCCTGGGATCATGACCTGAGCTGAAGGCAGACGCTTAACGACTGAGCCACCCAGGTGCCCTAGCATAATGTTTTCAAGGTTCATTCGCATTGTAGCATGTATCGGTACTTTATTCTTTTTATGGCTGAATAATATTCCATTGCATGGACATAAAACTTTTGTTTATCCAATCATCAGTTGGGTATTTGGATTATTTCCATGTTTTGGTTATTATGAATAATGTTGCCATGAACATTTGTGTATAACTTTTCATTTAGACGTATGTTTTCAATTCTTTTGGGTACATACTTCAGAGTGGAATTGCTAGGTTATATGGTAATTCTGTGATTAACATTTTGAGGAACTATCAAACTGTTTTCAAAAGGGATTGCACCATTCTATAATCTCACTAGCAATGTGTGAGGGCTGTAATTTTTCCACATCCCCACAAACACTTGTTATTGTCTGTCTTTTTTTTTTTAGTCATCCTGGTGGGGATGAAATGGTATATTACTGTGGTTTTGATTTACATTTCACTAATGAATAACGATGTTGACCATCTTTTCATGTGCTTATTGGCCTTTTATATGTCTTCTATGAGGAAGTGTCTATTCTAATCCTTTTCCCATTTCTAAACTGGGTTATTCGTCCTTTGATTGTTGAGTTGTGAGAGTACTTTATATATTCTGGGTACAAGTCCCTTATCAGATATACAACTGGCAAATATTGTCTCCCATTCCCTGGATTGTCTTTTTGCTTTCTTGGTAGTATCCTTTGAAGTACGAAAGTTTTAAATTTTGACCAAATCCTATTTACCTATTTTTTCTTTTATCATTTGTGCTTTTAATGTCATATCTAAGAAAACAGTGCCAAATCTAAGGTCACAAAGATTTACTCCTGTGTTTCATTCTAATAGTTTTATAGTTTTGCTCTTACATTTAGGTCTTTGATCCATTTTTTTTTAATTTATTATTTATTTGAGAGGGAGAGATTGAGAGAGAGCACGAGCAGGTAGAGGGAGAGGGAGAAACAGGATCCCAACTCAGGGCTTGAGCAGGGAGCCCAACTCAGGGCTTGATCCCAGGACCCCGCTATCATGACCTAAGCTGAAGGCAGATGCTTAACTGACTAAGCTACCCAGGAGCCCCAGTCTTTGATCCATTTTTGAGGGAATTTTTGTCTTTGGCATAAGTTTTTTCTTTTTTTTAAGATTTTATTTATTTATTTGACACAGAGAGAGAAAGAGAGGCAGAGAGAGGGAGAGGGAGAAGCAAACTCCCCACTGGGCAGGGAGCCCAGTGCAGGGCTCGATCCCAGGACCCTGGGATCATGACCTGAGCTAAAGGCAGATGCTTAACTGACTGAGCCACCCAGGCGCCCCTGTATTTGATATACGTTAAGGTTTGATTTTATTTTTTGCTTGTGGATATCCAGTTATCACAGCACCATTTGCTGAATCATGGGTTTTGAATCAAGATACAATAATGTGTTCTGGTGAGGGAGGGTTTTTAAAATGAGAGGTAGTGAACCTTGTCAAGTGCAACAGAGAATGAACTCCAATAACGAGGCTCTCGATTTAGCAGTCAGGATATCATTGGCAAGCTTTGAGGTAAATATCAATAATTGTTCAATGTAATGGTTAGTTTTATGCATCAATTCAGCTAGACTACAGTACATAGTTATTCAATTAAACACTTATCTAGAAGTTGCTCTGAACATATTTTGTAGATATATACTCAGATGATTTTAAGTAAAGGAGAATATCTTTGATAATCTGGGTGGTCTTCATAACAATCAGTTGAAAGACTTCAAGAACAAAACTAAGGTTTCCCTAAAGAAGAAATCCAGCTTGCCAGTTTACCTTATGGGTTTTGGACTCACTAGTTCTATAGCTACAGAAGTCAATGTCTTGAAATCTCTCTCTGTCTTCATATATACATATTATATAATATTTTATATCATATTTATATAAAACCTGCCTCTGTATATGGTGCATATTATGTATATTATATTATTATATATAATATATTACTATATTATTATAGTACATATAATAATATATAATATTACTATATAATAATATATATATGTTATTTAATATAATTATACATTAATATTATAATATATTATGAATATATAACTCTATATTACTAATGATATAATTCTCATATTAATATATATGTACTTTAATTAATATATATTAGCATATATTACATTATATATATTCTCTCTATATATATCACCTACTGGTTCTATTTCTCTGCTAGAACCCTGGACTGATATGGTAAGAGAGCCCCGGGGTAATTGAATGAGGCAAAAGAGGCTGATGTGAAGAAACTCCCTTGAGAAGTTTGCACATAAAATAGAGGGGAGAACAGAGGACAAAAAATAAAGTATTTTTGAAAAAGAAGAATATTTGAGAGAGAGAAGTGTTCTCAGCCAGTTGAATCTATAATGTAATTCTTTGTTTATATTTAATGTTTTTTTACCATAAATAGATCTAACATTTTAATCTCTTTCTCTTCTTTTTGTAATATTGCATCCAAGTAGTTTAACTGTATAATCTGATGATATAGGTTTTAAATTGTCCCATTAAAAAGCTATTTCTTGGGACGCCTGGGTGGCTAAGCCAGTTAAGCGTCTGCCTTCGGCTCAGGTCATGATCTCAGGGTCCTGGGATTGAGCCCCACATCAGGCTCCCTGATTAGCGGAAAGCCTGTCTCTCCCACTCACCATGCTTGTATTCTCTCTGTCAAATTAAAAAAAAAAAAAAAGCTATTCTTTCATTGAATGCCAGCCACTATAATTGCATGCTTAATAACAAGTAATTTTGGGTGTGCCTGGGTGGCTCAGTCAATTAGGCATGCGACTCTTGATATCCACTCAGGTCTTGATCTCAGGGTCATGAATTCAGGCCCTTTGTTGGGCTTCATGCTGGGTGTGGAGCCTACCAAAACAAATAAGCAAAAACAAAAACAAAAAACCCAAGTAATTATAAATCAGCTCCATAACATTTTCTTTACAAATTCCTTCTTTTCTCATGTTGGGAGACATCATAGAGAAAAATCATGAAATAGTCTTCATAGGGGAAAGTTATAAAAATAAAAACTAAAAATTATAACTTGGTAGCCATGAAATCATGGCTATCATGGAATCAATCATGGAACAATATGATTATGAAGTTCACTGGAAAAAGTGAAGGAAATGTATTTTTATAAAATTTAAGGAAAAAATAATTGGTCTTATTTGGCAAATGCCAGAGATGTAGAGATTTTAATTTCCTATCTAAATCAACAAAGTGATATAGTCTTTTAACTTACACGTTACAAATATAAATTCACATTCTAAAATTCATGCTTTAAAGAAAAAAAAATAAAGGACTTGGCTTACTTTGGTGCAGAAATGTACATAATATTTTACAAACAAGTTGGCCTATGTTGACACCATTTGACTATACACCTTCTAGCTCCTATTACACTCTTATTGATTGCATCCTAGGGCCATGCTGGCTTTGGAAAAAAACACTTTTTTGATGAGTGTCAGGTTTACCGGGCTACTAAAAACATGTAATTAATAAACCAGGGAAACTGCTGAGTATTGTCATATAGTTCTCTTCCAGAAGAACTCCATGAAGTTAATATACAAGCATGCAATCTGTGCTTTCTGGAGCTCAGTGACTTCCAACCTTTTTGATATCTTACCTATTATTATGTCATGTTCAATTGTTAATATGATAACATTTGTCAGAGAAGACTATTGTAACTGGTTTCTTAGGTTATATCCTAAGTGTACTCTTCTTAATGATTTTCAGTAGTTACCCTCTGGGAGAATAGGAAAAACAGAGGTTACCTATGGAAGAAGGTTTTGAGAAGGGCTGACTTCCATTGGCATGGTTAGATTAAATGGATTTAACAGACTTAAATCTTGTTGCAGCTTGATATGTTTTGTGACAATTTCTATGAAAATAACTAATACAAGCTAAGCCACAAAATTATATTGAAATATAATTTTTAAAATTTTTCAACAGAAAAGATAGAGATTATG
The DNA here is from genome assembly GCF_002201575.2 of Neomonachus schauinslandi. Classification (NCBI taxonomy): domain Eukaryota; kingdom Metazoa; phylum Chordata; class Mammalia; order Carnivora; family Phocidae; genus Neomonachus; species Neomonachus schauinslandi. The sequence continues at coordinate 129,901,930 of NC_058403.1, forward strand.
AAATTCTTTTTTTTTATTTTTTAAGATTTTATTTATTTATTTGACAGAGAGAGACACAGCAAGAGAGGGAACACAGCAGGCGCAGAGGGAGAGGGAGAAGCAGGCTTCCTGCTGAGCAGGGAGCCTGATGCGGGGCTCGATCCCGGGACCCTGGGACCATGACCTGAGCTGAAGGCAGACGCTTAACGACCGAGCCCCCCAGGTGCCCTGAGATTATGAAATTCTTGATGGCAGGGACTCTAGTCTACCTATCTTTTTATTGCCACCAGTAGTATAGGAACTAGTACATAGTAGGCATTCAAAAATGTTTGATGAATAAAATAACAAATTAATTAATTAGTTGGAATAGTTGGCCAAAGAATATCCTTATGATCTGGCATTGATCATAAAATAAGTAGTTTTTAGGGCACCTGGGTGGCTCAGATGGTTAAGCGTCTGCCTTCAGCTCAGGTCATGATCCCAGGGTCCTGGGATCAAGTCCCACATCGGGCTCCCTGCTCCTTGGGAGCCTGCTTCTCCCTCTGCCTCTCTCTCTCTGTCTCTCATGAATAAATAAATAAAATCTTTAACAACAACAACAAAAATAAATAAGTAGTTTTTAATCAGGTGATAGGTTGATATGAAGTCTGGCTTTCAAGTATATAACTGAATGCATGCTTGATTCAGGGGCTGGATTAAAATGAAATCTGATGGAAAATTAGAGACCCGTTCTGAATTAGTAAGAACTCATTTGTGGAGGCCTTTGGGAGTTGAGTGACTAAAGGAAAGAAAGCCCAAGGGCTCCATCTAGTCATCTTCCTTACAGCAAAATATAGGGAGATTTAATAACTGTGTGCAGTTTTCTCTTGAGGAAAATAGTTTTTCTGTTGTTTGACAGACTGAACATTGTGCTCATGTAGTCAACTCTTTTTCTAACTTTGCAGAGAGTTGATTTGTTATGGATGCATTCTGGTTTCCTGTAAAAACATCCTACTTTCATCAATCATTCTTTCTGCCACTATTACCTCTGTCTTCAATTCCAGCTCTAGAAATGAGTAGTTCACTGTAGGTTTTACTGGATTTTACAGAAGACATTAAAGACTTAGAGAGCTAATCTTGTCAGTCTTTCATTTAGCACCTTATTTAAGCAAAGTATTGCATGCAGTTGCCTAATGGTTAGTCACAGCAGGTCTGATATTACAAAACCTGCTTCAGATATGTTTGTCTAAAAGTTGTTCCCTTTCAATTGTCAGCCACCATCAGTAATGTCGGCACAATAAACATGATGCATTTCTAGTGCATAAAAACTAATCTGTAGTAAAACTGACTCCACTTCTAGAAAAAGGTACTTTTTATTTGGTCATTTCACTCAAAATGTAGGAATAGCAAACGTGCATGGGTGAAAACAAAAGGAAACACAAAGTATAAGAAATTGTTCCTATCTCTTTAAAAAAAAGCTTTATTTATTTATTTTAGAGAGAAGGGGAGAGAGAGAGAGAGCAAGCAAGCACGAGTGGGAGTGGTAGAGAGAGAATCTCAAGCAGATTCTACACTGAGCAGAGTCCAATGCAGGACTCGATCTCACGACCCTGAGATCACGACCTGAGACAAAACCAAGAGTTGGATGCTTAACCAAGTGCACCACCCAGGTGCCCCAAAATTGTTCCTACCTCTAAGGAATTAAAAATCCAATTGGTTGTTTTCTCTTACCTGTAGAGAAGTTAGGCTAGCTTCTTTATTGAGTTTATTTTGAAAAAGACCATCAAAAGAAGTATAATTTAAATCTGAGAATATGATTATAAAAGGGAAGAATCAGGAATAATTTAAGGATATTTGTTATCATTGCTAATTTACATTGTTCCAGGGGCCTAAACCAGTGTAATAAGATAAGAAAAAATATATAACAATACAATTTTAAAAGGTAACAGAAATAGAAATGTGCCTGTATCTTTGAACGTGGATAGAAAATTATCTCAGAAGGTAAATGCTAAACTCTTAAAAGTGGTTGTTTTGAGAGGTGGGACTGTGAAGTGGAGAGGAAATTGACTTTTAATTGTTTTTTTCTCTCTACATTTTAGTGTAGCCTGAATTTTATATTTTACAACAAATATGCATTAGTTTATTGCATTTTTAAGTTAAGACAAATTAAGGAATTAACACAATCATGAAATAGGATCTCAACAAGCCAGAAGAGAAACTATATGGGTTATCAAGACAGAAGTTATGTCAGAAGCAAATTCTTCAGAGCTGGAGGATGGAGTCATAAGATTGGAGAGCTGGTGGGGCATTTGGGTGGTTCAGTAGTTAAGCGTCTGCCTTCAGCTCAGGTCGTGATCCTGGGATCCTGGGATCGAGCCCTGTATCAGGCTCCCTGCTCATCCAGGAAGCCAGCTTCTCCCTCTCCCACACCCCCTGCTTGTGTTCCCTCTCTCCCTGTCTCTCTCTCTGTCAAATAAATAAATAAAATCTTAAAAAAAAAAAAAAAGATTGGAGAGCTGGTGATGTGATGAAATGATGAATAAAACAGATAAGTGGTAAGATTGGGGAACCATCTGTGACAGTAAGCTTTTATGTATACCATGAAAGGTGGTGTCTCCATGTGATTAAACAGTCATTATAAGACTGAAAATATGAAGGTACATTAAGTAACTTCTTTTTAGTGTCTAAACAGGGAAATAGTATAATCCAATTTTCATTTTTTTCTCATATTTTTTATTAAAAAATTCAAATCTATGGAAAAAATTTATTTTATTTATTTTTTTTATTTTTTGAAAAAACTTTTTAAAAAGGTACAACGAACATTTGTATATTCTTCATCTAATATCACCAGTTAACATTTTGTTCCTACTCTCTCTGTATTTTTTTCTTTCCTTGAACCATTTGAAAGTAAATTGCAAATATCATGACACGTCACCTCTAAATATTTCTGCAGGTACATAACACATATAACTATCAAATCATAATAATAGCTGTTGCTGGGGCGCCTGGGTGGCTCAATCGTTAAGCGCCTGCCTTCGGCTCAGGTCATGATTCCAGGGTCCTGGGATCGAGCCACATGTCCGGCTCCCTGCTCAGTGGGAAGCCTGCTTCTCTCTCTCCCACTCCCCCTGCTTGTGTTCCCTCTCTCGCTGTGTCTCTCTCTGTCAAAGAAATAAATAAAATCTTAAAAAATAATAATAATAATAGCTGTTGGTTTTATACCCCTGCCTGGCCCTTTGCTAAATGCTTTACAAATATTAGTTCATTAATCCTTACAACAACCCTTTGTGTGAGATATGATTGGTCCGTTTTATTGATGAAGACCAAGATGGGATTCAAGCCTATCTCTGACTGACTCCAAAATCCATGCTTAAAATCAAAAGACAGGGCTAGGATGAGTGAAACAACAAGTTTCCATTGAACTTCAGGGGAAGGAGCAATTATGGCAGAACAGAGTGGTTTAGAAACATTTTCCAGAAATGGTTACCTTTGAACTAGACTGACAGAAACCATTTTCTCTCTTTTGCTTTGTTGGGAAGATATGTCTTAAAAGCACTGATATTTATAATCCATTTTACCCTTTTATTTTCAAAAGTAAAATTAACTGTATATAAACATTTACTTCTCGTCAACTTTTCCTTATGCGTGATTGCAAAGTCATACTTTCCAATAAAGGGTTTTACAATACATATTATATGAAATTTATTTTATTCTGGTGGCATTAAGTATTTTCATGGTGGTAAGTAATAGATTACTATAAAAGAAATTTCTGTGAGTAGCTGTATGAAGAATTTTTAAATCATAAGAACTGTCATAGCAGGTCTATTTCTAATGTATATAGAGATGTTATGTGTGCAAATATATCATCAAGAATGCACAAGATCAAAAGTGTGAAACTAAATACAGTTCATAACTCAACAAAACAAGAGTGAAGTTGTGCCAAAACAACTTTGCTCTTCATATTTCCCATTGCAGTAACATTTAAGGGATTATTTCCGAAAATGTTCAGAATGAACATTTGATGTTCAGAATCAGAAGTGGGGAATGAGTAATACTGTGCTTTGGACTTTATGAATGTTTTACTGCCAAAGGGACATTATCTAGTTTTTTCAATAAGGCAATGAGTTGCTGCTTCATCCTCAGATTCCTAACTGGCTCATTTGGAAAAACTTGAATATAATTTGAACAACCAAGTTACTGGTGTCTTCTGAACTTAGCACTGAGTTTTCTTAAACTGTTCTAATTTAGTGAACAATACTTTAATCTCATTTGTACCTGGGTAGACATAATTACCAGGGGCTGAGGGTTACAATAACCTTAGAATAGGTCAAGATTCTTTAGCAAACAGAAAAGCAAGGTTGGATTGATTCACTCAAAATCAGAATATGTTTGGAAATATATTAAATGGTGAGTTGACATTTCAATTTTCTTTGTGGATTTTTAAACTTTATCATGATGAAAAGGTCAAATAAAAATATTTATGAGGCCCATGACGGGGATGAATTTTATGTCTTTTAATTTGTAATTCCACTGGAATTTGGAAGTCTTTAAATTTTATTCCTCTGTGTATTTCTTATCCTCATGTTCAGATTTCCCCCATAGAGTATAACATTTTGGCTCTCATTATGAATGAATTAAGAAATTTTTTTTAAAGGTCCAGGACTGAGCTGAGGTTCCATATTTTAAACCAGTAGGGTCATGCTATTTTAATTCCTCAATTAGCTACTTTTTACTGAGCATGAACTGTGGTTCCAACACTGGAGTTGGAAAAGTGAGCACAAATTATCCATCTTTTCCCTCTTTGTACTCTTAGATTTTGCAGACAAACCTTGTTTTCCCGCTTGACACACCCAGACTTTAGTATAGTGACCCTGGCATACACTTACCAATGGAGAGAATAATCAGAATCTTTTCAGAGGGACCACATTTTTAACCTGCTAAAAGAGAACAAGGTTTTTCAAGTTACAGTAAGACACATCCCCTAAATTCCATAAGGGGGAAAGATTTAATCTAAACCTAACTATGCCATTTTGTTATAGGGAGGGGCTAGTGCTCGCTTCGGCAGCACATATACTAAAATTGTTATAGGGAGGGCCTAAATAACGCAAAGACCTATTTTTTAAAACAACGTTTACAGAAAAAAAAAGGGGGGGTCGGGTCATGATCCCAGAGTCCTGGGATGGAGCCCCACATTGGGCTCTCTGCTCAGCAGGAAGCCTGCTTCTCCCTCTCCCACTCCTCCTGCTGTGTTCTCTCTCTCGCTGTCTCTCTCTCTGTCAAATAAATAACTAAAAAATCTTTTTTTTTTTTTAAAGATTTTATTCATTTATTCGACAGAGAGAGACACAGCGAGAGAGGGGACACAAGCAGGGGGAGTGGGAGAAGGAGAAGCAGGCTTCCCGCTGAGCTGGGAGCCCGATGTGGGATTCGATCCCAGGACCCCGGGACCATGACCTGAGCTGAAGGCAGACGCTTAACGACTGAGCCACCCAGGCACCCATAACTAAAAAATCTTAAAAAGATAAATAAATAAAACAATGTTTATAGCAAAATGTTTTCCCTCCAAATACATAGACTGTGGAAGCTAAAGTGGGACAGGGGCTGCATTCTGGCTTTAGGAAAGAATCAGTAATACATTAATGAATCATATTTTTCTCTTTTCTTCATTAGTTCCAGAGATGACTCATGTCACCATTGTGGATTAAGCATGCATGGGCTCAAGAATAAAAATAAGATTTTGAAATATATTTTTTGAAAATCCAAGAAAATAATCACTAATTTGCATCATTGATCACATTAGAACCTCTTCTTTAAAAGAAATGCAGATTTTAATGATAGACTTACTGTTTTAGCATGAGGAAAGAATGCATAGGTTGGCTAGTTTTTAACGATGCCAAGAGGAGGAGATGATTGGACTGACTATAGCAGCATCATAGGAATGTAGCTTGTTGTCTTGGCATCTGAAAGGCGGCTGGTAGAGGAAAGTTATGAATTGTTGGCCCAATTCTAGTCATCAATTTTGTCAGTCATTTATTTGAAGACATAAAATTATCCTTTTTCTGGTATAAAAGTGGTACAAACAGTATAAAACAAAAACAGGACCAGCTAATATAATAGGTAACAGAATTGAGATTGGACTTTATTATGGCAGATAAGAAATCTACAGATAGAATTTTCTAGGGATAAATGCAAATTTCTATTCTCAGGTTCAAAAATTTAATTGCACACTCAAAGTTTGGAGATGTCTTGGGTTGGTTAAGAGAAATATTAACAATTTAGTGGGGGATTATTATGCTGATGAAGGTTTTGAAAAATATTTTATATTCACTCATTCATTCCTTCACTCATGTACTTAATTACAATATGCCAAAAATAGCTCAGAATTTCTTGCACTCAAAAGCTTACATTTTAATTGGGAAAGATAGACTCATAACGGATAATTGCTGAACAATGTGATAAATGGTAAAAGAGAGGGTTAAGCAGTTTTGCAGAAGTACAGAGAAGGGAACAATTTCTTTGCCTTCAAAAAGGGGTTGACTTTTGAACTGGAATTTGAGGATTAAGTAGGAGTTTGCTGGAAAGAGAGAAGAGAATGAAGGGAGGAGAACATATGCAAAGAAAAGAGGGTGTTTTGATCATAGAGTACACATTGGAGGTGGTGGGAGCTGAGGCCCAAATCATAGGCAGGAGCCCATCTTGAAGGGCTTTCTGTGCTGTGTTAGAGATTGAGATCTTGGATTTAAATAGGTTGTAGTGTGTGTGGAAGTGGGAAATGACTAGCAGATTTATGTTTTAAAAGGATTGTGTTAGAGATTGAGATCTTGGATTCAAATAGGTTGTAGTGTGTGTGGAAGTGGGAAGTGACTAGCAGATTTATGTTTTAAAAGGATTGCATTAGAGATTGAGATCTTGGATTCAAATAGGTTGTAGTGTGTGTGGAAGTGAGAAGTGACTAGCAGATTTGTTTTAAAAGGATGACTCTGGCTTGTAATATAATGGACTCTGGGAGGGCAGTTTAGAGCCTGTTAGGATCAACAATGTAAGGTTAAGGCATGAACTCAGTCAAGGAGTGACAGGGAAAGGCACACAGGAAGAAAAGGTAGGAAGATAGCCAAGAGGCAGAATTCTATGAGATACAGTCAGAGGAATCAGGTGTATTTAACCTGGAGTAGAGAAAACTAAGATGAATGGGTGTCTGCTGTTGATATTTGGTATTATTCAAGACAACAGAACTAGGATCAGTAGGTGGAGGTCATTAATAACAATTGTATTTACCCAAAAATGGAGTGGGCTTCCTCTCTGGATAATGAGTTCTTTATCCTTGGAGGCATGCAAGTAAAGCTGAATAACCATATTATTCAGCTATAGAGATGCCACAGAAAAAAAGTCTTCAACTTCGCGAGACAAGTTACACAAGATGATCTCTAATGTCTCTTCTAGGCTTTCTTTGATTCTTTGGTTCCAGTAAAAAGTCAAGCCATCCAAATGAGCCTTAAGAGACACAGACTAGTGTCCTTTCTTTTTAAAAAATTTTTTAAATTTTAATTAATTAATTAATTAATTTTAAAGATTTTATTTATTTTTGCACGCGCGAGAGAGGACAAGCAGGGGGAGCAGCAGAGGCAGAGGGAGAAGCAGGCTCCACACTAGCAGGGAGCCCGATGTGGGACTTGATCCCAGGACCCTGGGATCATGACCTGAGCCAAAGGCAGATGCTTAATGACTGAGCCACCCAGGCGCCCTAGTGTCCTTTCTAAAATAACTCTTAAGGTTCCCCACTCCAAAATGGAGAAGGGAAAACAAATTGGTTTTGATGTCAAACAAAAGCAGACTGGCTTTTAGAGCTTTGTAAGGTTTTCAACTTGCCCTTATTATAGAATGAAGATTTCTTATTTTGGACGTTAGAAAATCCTCAAGGAAGGGAATCAATCATACATATCTTGTTCCTAGTTACGTCCCCAGCAATCCAAGCCTAACGCTTGGCATATACTTTGTGCTCAAGAAATACCTGCTAAACAAATGTAATGGATACTTCATACATCATCCACATCTATTTTCAGGGCTTAAGGACCCATTTCCCCAGCTGTTGGGAGAGCTGTCAGCAGGTGGCCCTCAAACCTCTTCAAAATTAAACTTGACCGCAAAAATCTGTCTCAACCAAGGTCAGACACCTCTTTTAAAGGCAGCCCGCATCTAGTAACTCCTCACTGGAAGGGTATAAAACTTGCCCCAACCTGGGACAACTGTGAAAGGCCATCCCAGCTCTAGAGCTCCCCATGGGGCTAGCTGAGGTCTCTGTTGTGACTATAGGACAACGCAACCTCTCCCTCTGCCTGTCCTGCTTCTTTCCCTTCCTTTTTGCAGAAGTTGATCCTGACAATTCTTTAATAGACCTCCTACACATTAATCTCCATCTCAGAGTCAGTTTCACGGGGAATCAGCCCCAGGGAATTAACCACATGAAGAAGAATCCATTCAATTTTTGACAGAATTTTGTAGAACACAGAATGAGGGGTTCTTGGCTATCAACAGTTTTGATAAATACTTCTGTACTCAACTTCTTCTCCATGGGCTTTTCCTTTTTATTTAAATTAATGTGAATGAAACCCTTTCATGAAGTAATGCTGTCTACCCCCACCACTACACCACCCCACCCCCCACCTCCGGTTTTCCTATGTTTTTCAAGACATTGACTGCTGTTTGATGTAAGATCCAAGGCTGAACTTTCAGAGTGTGTGTTCATTTGGGGCTTGATTTACTGCTCTTTGGCCTTGGTTTGTTTCCATTTGATTTCAAATGATCATTAATCTTCCTGGGAAAGCCTCCAGGGATTGATGGTGCCCTGGTCCGTTCACTGATATGAGCGAAATTATTCAGAAGTTCATGTATCATCCCCTTTTCTGACAACATTTGTCCTTCTGTTAAAGTCCTCAGATGTGCAGTATTTAGATGGAGAAAAAAGAGTATCAGAGGGCAAAGACAGAATTGTTTGAGCTTTGCCAAAGGGAAGTAACAGGGTTTACAACTGGTTGGTGAGATGACAGAGAGGGTCAAGCTCTGGTTTATCAGCAACTCATGACCCAGGGCTGGAGAAAGACACTTAACAGAAGGCTTTGGAATTGCTCAACATTAAGCAAATCCCTCACAACCTATGGGCCCACCAATCTATTGATATGTGAACACTAGAACATTATAGGTACCTCTGCCATCTCCAGGCTTCTCCCCTGTGGAGTCTCTTACACCTAGACAGGACCTCAGATGTAGAGTCACACTTGGAATCTGGAAGAGATTAGTGGGACCCCCATACACCGAATGGCGGTGAACAGCACAGCATGATGGTTAAGTGAACATATTCTGGAGCCAGTTTCAAATCCTGGTTCTGCCACTTGCTAGCTGTGTGATCTTTGACAAATTAACTTCTGTGTGCCTCAATTTCCTCATTTGTAAAATGAGAATGATAATAATAGTGTCCAATTCACAAGATTGCTGTGGGGATTATATGAGTTAATATATGTCTAGTACTTAGAAAAGTACCTATAACATATTAAGCACTGCATGTGCTTTAAAAGATTAATAAAAAAGATTAATAAAAATCTGTAGGCGTCACAAAATAATGCATCAAGAGGAACATTTGACATGGAGACGGGGCCATAAGACTGGTTCTACCAACAAGTCTAGAAGTTTCCGCTAACAAATTCTGACAACAGAATATATAGCCACAAAATAGAAGATGGACCTAAATACTCAGAAGCTCCTCTTCTAGTTTTGTTTTGGTTTGGTTTTTTTGGTAACAAAATATTAATCAAATAAATAATTCTAGTGGAATGGTGGATGCATGGAACATACTAATGTTGGCAAAATGGCCAAATTTATGTAGTATTAAAGTTGGACTTTAAGAACTAAGAAATATAGTGACAGCCAAAGGGAATACAAATTTTCATAGCCACCAGAAAGACAGATATACAATGATTAATTTTAGTGTGTCTCAACCTGGCTTTTATCAACATACCTTCCACTCACATTATGGTATGATTGTAATGGCGCACCTATGAATACCTATGAAGTAAATGACTTTCAGCTGGCAAACATGACCTAGACAGTTGTAAGAATATATTCAGTACAGATCTTCCTCGACTTATGATGGATTATAAACCCAACGTAAATTGAAAATACCTTAAGTAAAAAATACACCTGACTTACTGAACATCATGTGCTCGGAACACGTATTAGCCTACAGTTGGGCAAAACCATCCAACGCAAAGCCTACTTGACAATAGAGTGTTGAATATTTCATGTAATTTATTGAATACTGTATTGAAACTGAAAAAGAATGGCTGTAGGGGTACAGAATGGTTGTAAGTGTATCAGTTGTTTACCCTCATGATCGCATGGCTGACTGAGAGTTGCGGCTCAGTACAGCTGCTCAGCTTCATGAGTGGCTCTTACTGCGTATCACTAGCGTGGAAGAAGATCAAAATTAGAAACTGGAACATTTCCACTGAATGTGCATCGCTTTTGCACCATTGTAAAGTCAAAAAATTGTAAGTTGAACCATCGTTAAGTTGAAAACTGTCTGTATATTTAGCCCCATTGTGTTTTCAGACAAGGAGAGAATATGAAGTACAATTTCCCCCCATATTAAGGCAGCATTTAAGCATAAAGCCAGAATACTCACAACATTCAGGCTTGAAATACGTAAATAAGGCAAGAAGTGTCAGACAATATACATTTCCAAAAATGGATCACAAAAAGAATAGATCTTTTGTGTTTCCCCTCTTGCTTAGTGAAAGACCTGCAATTTATATTGTAAAGACAGCAGGTGCAATGAATATTGCTGCTAATTGTGTAATCACTGAAGGGGTGTGGGTGCTGGCCACTGGTAGAATTAAAAATGTGCTCAGGATTGTTTTGATACCTGTATTTATAAACAAAAGATAGAGGGGAGTTGAATTTCTGTTAAAATCAGCTCTTGTGTTTACATGTTCTAGACATATTAAATATTTGTTTCCAGTCTTTGTTTACCATGCATTTAAGTAATACTAATACAAAAGAAATAGGTGAACGGATGTATGACTTTGACATTTTTTTTTCTATTTATTTTTTCAAGATTTTATTTATTTGTTTGAGAGAGAGAGCATGAGCAGGGGAAGGAGTAGAGGGACAGGGAGAAGCAGACTCCCCACTGAGCGGGGAGCCCGACGTGGGGCTCCATCCCAGAACCCTGAGATGATGACCTGAGCCGAAGGCAGGCGCTTAACTGACTGAGCCACCCAGCCGCCCCATGAGATTAAAGTTAATATTAAAATGTAAATAAAATGTGGCTGTTTAAGTTAATTAACATAAAGTAAAATAATAAAATAAAACAAAATAAAAAGTTCTGCTCCTCCATCATAGTAGGCGAATTTCAAGTGGTGAATAGCTAGCTACATGTTGTCCTGTTGCACAGTACGGATGTAGAACATTTCCATCCCTGTGAAAAGTTCTGTTGGACAGTGCTGTTCCATAGCTGTGGTGTTTGGTTTGTTTTCAAAGGAAATCACTTATGGGGCACCTGGGTGGCTCAGTGGGTTAAGTGTCTGCCTTTGGCTCAGGTCATGATCCCAGGGTCCGGGGATCAAGCCCCACGTTGGGCTCTCTCTCAGTAGAGAGTGTGCTTCTCCGTTCTGTGCACGCTCTTTCTCTCTCAAATAAATAAATAAAATCTTGAAAAACAAACAAAAAAAGGAAACCACTTGCTCTTTCAATAGCCAGATGATTTTTCTTAAAAAATCATCTTTATTAAAGTATAATTGACACACCTTAAAATTCACCCATTTTAAGTGTACAATTCATGATTTTTATTAAGTACCAGGGTTTCTCTTCTGAAGTACAAAACACACATCTTCCAAGGATGCTACATATCTAACACAGTTTCAGGTGGAAGTGAATCTATTATTTACTATGAATGGATGTCTTGGGACATTGGGGCTTAATTCTCTCCTGGAACCCCAGGTGAGAAAGACAAACATAATTTGGCAGCATTTTAAATTACATCAAAGAGACATGTAAGTAAGTATAACTGAATGTCCCTAGGTCAAAGGTATGGTGCAATTGTACTGTATAACCAAAATTTGGCAACTATTGTGGTCGTGTTGCAATACATAGCATTTCCTTTCCTTTCTTCATAAACAGAAGTATCTTCGTAAGAAAAGGGACCTTACATTCACTGAAATATGATTAATGTAAAATTGTCTTGAATATCGTCACACATTATGCTGTTATGGCAATATTAATATTGCATTCCTCATAATTTCAGTTATTTTCTTTGTCATTGCACAAAAATGCTTTTTAATATAGTTGTAAGGAACATTACATGTTGTTTTATTTGGCTTTTGTTTCCTTCATGCGATTTTACACTTTCATTTCTTTTTTTCAAAGATTTTATTTATTTGACCGAGAGAGAGCACAAGCAGGGGGAGCGGCAGGCAGAGGGAGAAGCAGGCTCCCCGATGAACAAGGAGTCCGATGCGGGACTCGATCCTGGGACTCCAGGATCATGACCTGAGCCGAAGGCAGACGCTCAACCGACGGAGCCACCCAGGCGCCCCTACACTTTCATTTCTTGTGCATTGCCAGTATCTATAGACCTTGTGTAGTGCATTAAACCTTTTTTTCCATTTTTTTTAAACCTTTTTATTTACCTAAAATATTGTCATCTTTTCTACTTTTAGGCTTCCTAAAATATTGTCATCTTTTCTACTTCTATTTTTCTGTTTAATTTATTATATATTACTCTATTTTTCCATTTGGGTTTTACAGTGGTTTTTTATCAACTTATTTCAACTTGACTTCATTACCTTTTTCATTGTTTAATGGGAACTCTTTTTGTATTTTCTACTGGTGTGTCGTCACTATAATATAGGAATGCCATCGAATTTTGTTAGTCTCTTCTTAATTCCTCTCATCTTTTCTTAATTATCTTTAATACTTTTGTGGCTTGTTTATTTCTAGTTCCTAAATATAACTGCATTGGGCTCCTGAGTGGCTCAGTTGGTTAAGCGACTGCCTTTGGCTCAGGTCATGATCCTGGAGTCCCAGGATCGAGTCCCGCATCGGGCTCCCTGCTCAGCAGGGAGTCTGCTTCTCCCTCTGACCCTCCCCCCTCTCATGTGCTCTCTCTCTCTCATTCTCTCTCTCTCAAATAAATAAATAAAATCTTTTTAAAAAAAGGAATAAATATAACTGCATTAACTTACAAAAACAGGATTTTAAATATCCTTTCTTGTATTTATATATCATGTTTTTTCTTCTTGAATACATTGTGCTGGCATTTATATTTGGATTTTACTATTAAAGTATCTAAGCTTTATTATATTGAGGTGGTAATCCACCATGCTTATTTGGCTTATTTTTTATGATTAATTTTATTAGATATTTTGCTGTAATATACCAACTTCACATTCTTGGAACAAATCTTATTTTTTCCATATTGGGCAATTTTTTTAACCTATTATATACATATATTTTTTTTCTTTTTTTTTTTCTGAGACTTTGGTTAAGGTTGTGCATCTTTGTTTCATTAATGAGATTTCCTAGCCCTGACAAAGCTCAACAAATTCTCTTTGGAAATATTGTTTCCTAGGAAAACATACCATACCTTAAAAATATATATTGGGAGCAATTTAATAGTATAAAGGTTTATTTATTCTTTAAAACTTAGAAAATTCTCCAGTTAAGGTGTCAGGGTCATAATACCTAACTTTTCCTATTCATATGTATGAATTAATAATCTTTTCTATTTCTTGTTGTATATGTTTTTTATTACTTGTTTGTGAGAAATTATATAAACATGATTATTAAATCAGTAGCCATACCCTTATAGTTAAGAACAATGCTCTTTAATATTTAACAAAATCTATGCTATTTTAATTATCTTTTCCCTTGATTACAGTAATTTGTAATTTCTCCTCATTGGTCCAAAGGTTTATCAATTCTGTCCATTTTGTCAAAATGCAAACTACTGTTCTGTTGGTTTATTTCTATTATTCCTTCTTTATTTTTAAAATTTGTGTTGCATTTTTATTTTCCTACTTTGTTTTGGTTCATTACATTATTCCATTTTAAAGTTCTTTAGACACAAAATTAATTCATGATGTTTCTGTTCTCATTTATTGTTAATATACATTTAGAGAGAGAAGTTTTTGGACGCCACCCAGGCGTCCAAATTGGGTGGCTCAATTGGTTAAGCGTCTCACTCTTGATTTGGGCTTGGGTCCTGATCTCAGGTTGAGATCTGTGTGAGGTTAAGCCTGGCATTGGGTTCCACGCTGAGCACAGAGCCTGCTTGGAATTCTCTCTCTCCCTCTACCCTTCCCCTCATTTGCATGCTTTCTCTCTCTCTCAAAAATAAATACATACATACATACATACATACATACATACATACATAAATAAAACAAATGAAAAAATAGATAAATTTTCTTAGTACATTTCTGCCACATCTCATTAATTATGATTTCTTGTACTTATATTCTTGCTATTTTAAAAAATATTTTTGTTACTATAGCTTTCCTCTATGTAAGTTAATATGGTATTTCAAATTTTAATTTCCATGTCATTTGTTTCTGTAGAATTCTATTTTTCCTATTTAATTCTAATTGTATTGTTATGTTGTGGTGTGAGAATGGTTTCATAGATTTCATGCTATTGTTTTTTGCATTAGCTAAGTGCATTTTTCTGTCCCAGTGTATAACTAATTTGTACAACTAGAAAGAATCTTTATAATTCTTTGCCCTATGATCCAATATTTTCCATATGTCTGTTAGCTCTATATTATTCCTTACATTTTTTAGCTATATTGTTTCTCTTCTATTTGTCCACAGACTCTGCCATACTCCTTTAGTCCTGAGATCTGCAGTTATATTTCTGTGGATTTCTCCTTGCCCTTGGCCACCTCCTTCTATATATGTCTTGATGAAGGACTGGCTTCCGCGGCATTTCAGCCCACTCAGAAGGGCCCTGTACTTGGTCAAAATGCTCTGCTGTCACAGCCTTAAATTCTTAACAATTTCGGAACAAAAAGCCCTGAGTTTTCATTTTGCAATGGGATGCTGCAAATTATGTCGCTGGTCCTACTTGTTCCTTATCTTCTGCGACTTTGCTGAACTCATTTTTTTAATCGCGAGCTGATTGGGGATGATTTGTTGGATTTTCTCGATAAGCCATTCCATCATCTAAATGAGATCCTCTTGCATCCAGACAGCTTCTGCAGCAAAGTCCTCTGGTTAGCTCTTCCCCACCCACAGGGTGAAGTCACTGCTGAGAGTTCTCTTCTCAAGTCTCCTTCACTTAATATCAAGGGTTCTTTTATTACTTCCAGAGAAGCCTGTGATCAGGTGTCCAACAGATGAGACAGCTCAGGCCCTACCAGGGCTTTTGGCTGGAGCAGCAGTGGGAACACAGGCAAGCTCTGCCCCTAATCTCCCTCTCTCCCACACAACCCAAGAGTCCTCATCTTCCCCAGCCTCTTAACAAAAGAAGGATGGGGCCTGCTTCCTTGCACTTAGGCTTTTAGGCCTGCCATCTTTTCCTGCCATAATCCTCTCTGCCTTAACCACACCCTCTCATCATCCTGAAGGTGCAAAACTCAGTTTCTTTCAAACACAGACCTCCTCTTGAGGAGTGAAGGAGGTCACTCGCTGGATGCCTCCTGGGAAATAGAGCTGTCACACAGCAGAATGGGGTTAAAACCCACTGGAGCATTCCTGAAGCTTTGAACTTGAGGTTGGCTTCTCTCTCACCTGTGGTCTGGATGAAGGCAAGTCCCTTCACCTTTCTGAGCCTTCTCAGGTCTACCATCTGTAAAATGGAGACAGTAACTGTAGGTACATATCAGAGTCTCTGTGAGGGATACATGAGATGAGTCAGGAGAAGGTCTTGAAATAGTGCTGGCTGCATGATAAATGCTCACTGATTCTCCACTGAGCTGCATGCTCAGTCCTCAAGGCTACACCAAGATGATGGTACTGGTTGAACACTCTGAGGTCTTCTTTGTCTCTTTGTATGGTAACATCAGGAAGGAACATAGGGGGAATCCTCCAGGTCTATGTGTTCCTGGAAAAGGGATAGCCAACCTGGAAGACTAACCAGGTCTCAATCTGCTGAAAATAATAGAGATATAAATGTGTCCCCATACTCATTCTTCTTGGGCTGGACTTTCACAGAGGGCATTCTGGCTCTTTTCCACCCCTCAAAATTGCATGAAGGTTAAATTCATGGACTTTGGAACCTTACTTGGCCCTGGGCATGTTACCTGACTTTGGATGTGCCTCTAGAGCTTCATCTGTAAAGTGGGAATAAATATGTCCAACCTGTCCCTCTTCCTGGTCTCACGATGACATTCCTCCTTCCCTCTTGCTCACAGAAGGAGGTGATTGACTCAGAAGGAGATAAGCAGGCTCTCTATCTCCTGTAGACCCTGATTTCCTTTATCTCACTCCTCTCATTCCTCAAATTGAGCTCCATTTTTCTTTTTGAGGGGATAGCTGCTGCTGTGGGCTGAGACTACACTCACAGAAATCTCACTCCCAGATCCTGGAGACAGAGTCTTGATGAAATAAATCCATAAAGCTTGAATCTCTAAGAAGGCCCACCCCCAGGGCCCGTTTACTTGCCCCTGAAGGGATGTGTTCAGGGCTAGACAGGAAGTGAGGCTACTTCTCAGATGTCCAGCTCATCCAAAGATACCTGCATGCCCCGCCCCGAGGCCTGAATCATATGGACCTGCTCAGGAAAATTAACTGATAAGTACTTGGTTCCTGCCCCCTACTCCACTCATGCCAGAAGCAAGTAGGGCGCTTGAGCCAGCTACACAAGGAACACTAATTCTACTAATGCTTTCTTTCATTTTGATACATAGGAATAATTCTGTTCCCATCCCATGAGCCCCATTACTCATCTACCCTTCTGGATTGATGAATGGCTTTCCCCATTACAGTCTCTGGTCGCTGGGCTGGCCTCCCTCTTTCTTTTCGGTGAGATCATAATTTAGAAGGACACAATTTCTGTCCTCCTATTGTTTTATGTTTATTTCTCTTCAGAATTATTAGCTTGTGAGAGGCACTTAGAGAAACTAAAAAGTGTGTATAACACACTGTGTGCTGATGGGTGAGTTAGTGGGCAGTCATACAATCCCCAAGTCAACAATGTACAGGAATCAGTTGTCAATAACACTATAAGGGGAATGGAGTCAATTATGTTCCAACAAGTATCCATATGCTGTGATTTAGCAGATATTATATTCAAAATAAAAATAAGGGGGCCACTGACTGGGGCTCTGGAATTTGGGGGCATGGAAATTTTTACTGTGAAAGATTTATTACACCCCAAACTCACCTTTACGGGGACCAGTGAGGAGGGAAGTACATTAAATATAGATGAGGCTGAGACTTGCTGTGTGTGCCAGAGAAATCTTGTGAGTCTAATTGACCTTTTGGGGAAATTATTTGTGAGCTCAAATTGCTACCTTTTCAATCAGCATTTAAACCATTCTTTAGTGCTTGCACATGTTGGTCTGCATCCATCCCAGGAAGCAGGTCAAAAGGTAGGTCAGCATATTTATCCCCACGTGACCTTGGAGGAAAATGAAATCCCCAAGGTTTAAAGGATTATCTTAAGTCAAGTAGCGACCAAATGACAAGGGTTCTGATAGGAGCTCCTAGGCAGAGCATCTCAGGTCTGGGGGCTGAGTCATACAGCCAAGCTGCTTCCTAACATCCCAAATTAAACAGAAGGTTTGAATTTCCCTACAAGTAATAATGAGAACAGTAGATTGTTGGAATGAAGTGTTTACACACCACTGTAGAGAAAAGGGCTTATGAAAGACTTAAGATTTAAGCTGTGTGTTTAAAAGGAAAAGAGAAGGCAGAGCAGAGATGGTTGTGATCATTTTTACGGCTGAGATGTCAGTGTTGACTAATACAATCTTTGTAGGGAGACGGATGGATTGGAGAACACAGAAATGGTTCAATGTGTGAAGTGTTTATGGAGGCAGTAGGCTGAGTTTGACAATGGAAAATATGGTGATAAGAAACTTTATTTTGGATAAACATAGAGTCTAAAACCCAAGTTACCCATTATCAAAACTGGAGATTGAGGGTGATTTAAAATTACTCTCATTGAAAATTAATCCCACTAACATTGTACTCTACTAGACACTTTAATTGCCCCTAGCTGTTACAAATACAGCATGTTCTCAGCATCAAAGAAGTTAGTTGCCATGTTAGGAAAAGGGCCATTTTATAATTCACCAAGTGGAGAATCTACCCAGAAGAGAGAGTGTCCTGGGATCTTGGGTTCAGTGATAAAGAGAAACCAGGGATCCTAATTTAAAAGGTAGGAAAAATGGACCAATTATGTGAAACACTTACACTCAGAATATGGGAATATATGATTACAAAGGTATTCAATTTCAAGACAGCAAATGAGAGGGAATTGGACACTCTGGTGAGAAATACACGGGATTGGAAGAGAGCTGGAACATTTCATTACAGCACACCAAAGAGTAATTCCACTAAAATGAAGACTACTGAGATCTGAAAACAAAAACAAAAACTAACCAACCAACCAACCAACCAAACAAAACCCCCAACATCTAATTTGACTTTTAAAAATCTCTGTGGTTAAACACCCAGAATCAGCAGGTCAAAGGAGTCATTCATTATGACCTTTTGCCTTCAGGCTGGGGCAGCCCAGACCATCCCGGTGGGTAATTGCCTACCCTATGCTTAAGGTTCTTGTGGAAAGGAAATTCCAAGCCCCCCGTGGTAATGCATACCAGGGCCCAATGGCTCACCCAAGGAAGGTTTCCTCTCCATAGAGCCTAAAATCCCTGTGGCCATAGCTTATTCACTTCCTCGTGTTCCTGTGGTAGGACCTGTTGAGCTCAAGATCCTTTGTTTATATGATCACAATGCTTTAAAAAGATCATTTAAGGCTCCCTCCACATTGTGTCTTAACTATGGTTTAAGAACGCAAGAAGTGTTTGCATGGGAACTAGTGACAAGCAGAGGAACTTGGATGTGTCTTGGTTTGTGCTGGCTGGCTTCCCCAGAATGCCCTTCTGACCCCAAGTCAGCTACGTCACTTCCTGCAAAGCCCAGGTTCACTCAAGTCTTGCTCCCTCCCCAAGTCCTGTCTTAGGAGTTGCTTTGTATCGGGCAGGCCTGGAGCCACATTATAAAACTACAGCTAGGTACTCAATCTCTCTTCACTTGACCCAGGCCCCCTGTCTATGGTTTGTTGTTTGTTTTGTTTTTTTTGGTGGTGGGAGTGGGAATGGCTAGTGTTCTGAGCCTTGTCCTCCACCTTCTGGGTAACAAGATTAACCTGTCTTTTCTCTCTCATGTGGCCTCCATATGTGTATGCTAGAAAGGACAAGGTGACATTTGGCTAATTTTTTGCTAATGTGCATAAGCAGGAGCTGTCTAGAGAAACTTCCTTTTGCCAGGTAATTTGTACATCCTAACAGCAGCCTTCTGGAGATTTTGTCCTCTCTTGTGCTGTGTAGTGTTAGCGGTGGGAATTTCTAACTAATTAAGAAAGGAGATGGGCAGCGTGCCAAGCTGGAGGGGTAATGTTTTTGATCTGGTCAGGTTTTGCTACATCCTACCTCTCAGAGCTGGGTCAGAATTTTTACTGACCCATGGCAGAGCTGGGACTGCTCCTTTAATTTATTATTTTTAAGTAATTTTAAAACTGAGACTGTAATGCGTGCACAATGGAAAATAAAACCCTCTCCTACCCAAACTCCTAGTCGCCTTCCCCCATAGCATCAAATATAGTTCTTCACACAGTGTACGTATATGCTTAACAGATGCTAGCTACATGAATGGATTTACTGGTATCAGATAAGTAGAAAAGATAGGGAGAAAAATTGGAAGGCAGAGACTAAAACATACTCAGCATATCCAAAGAAAGAGGCCTTATGAAATAAAAAAGGATTTTATAAGCATATGAGGGACAAAGATGGATTTTTATAAAAGGCTTACTGAAATCAAATTTACTGAGGATCTGTTATAGGTCAGGTCCTGGGCTGGTACAGAGTTGGAAGGTGAACCTTATGTACTGTCAAACTCTGATAAGCTCAGTTAGCGTGGAGAAAAGCCTTCAAAGTTGTACTCTGTTGAGCTCAAACTCATGGGGAAAAGACTCATGAATAATTACAGTATAGTATAATGAAGACTGTAGTAGAGGTATGTACTAAGTGCTTTAAGAGCCTAGAGGAGTAACTCATTATGTCTTCTGGAGTCAGGAACATCTTATCAGTGGAAGAAACATTTGTGCTTTCTTAAAGGATGCCTTTAAGTTCTCCCAGTGGAGAGAGGGAAATAGGAATTCTCAACCTAGCAAACATATAGAGGATGAGAATGTAGACGATGATGCTAGAGAGGAATCTGGGGACCAGGTTATGATGGGCCATGTGTGTTGCCTAAGGAGAATGATGTTTGTCTTGAAGTGGAACTGTTGGAGACTTTTAGGCTGACAAGGGATCCCCTCAGGGCAATTTTGATGGTGGTTTGAGAAATAGATTGATGCTGGGGTGGGGGTGGGGGTGTGGGGAGGGACTAGAGTCAGCCAGGATTAGGAGGCTCCTGCAATAGTCCAAGCCATGTGTAGTGAGACTGTAAACTAGGTCACTCTGGTGGGAATGGGACAAGCTAGAGATATTTCTAGGTTGATTTACATGGTTAACTGTGCCTTAATAGTTAACCGGAACAAGGGGTGCTGGGAATTGAGGCTGATGCTGAGTTCTTCATAAGGCTACTGTTTGGGTAGAGTACCACAAAAAGAAATATGGAGTACAGGAGAATAGAGGTTTGGAGTAAAGACTCAGTGAATTAAGCCTAAGGCATGTTGAGTTTGAGATTCCTGTGGCACAACCAGGGCAAAAATCTCAGCAGGGAAAGAGAGAGTTTCAATGACATAAGGAGAGTTAGCAATATCAAATGTCCCACAAAGGTCAAAAAAGATAAAGATTAAAAAGTAGCCATTGGGTTTGTTAATTAAGATGTCAACCATGACCTCTGGAAAGGCAGTTTCAGTAGAAGAGGAAGGAAACCAGTTACAATAGGCTGGTAACTGAAAAAGTGCTAAGAAAGTATATCTAGAATATATTCATATAGAGGGAAGGTAGTAATATAGTACAATGGAGAGGAGCTTTAATACCTAACCTCTCCCTACTTACAGCATGGGGGAATTATACCACAAAGAGCAACTTGAAACTGGTCACACAATGTCCTCTCCTTAGAGTCCACAGGCCTCGCCTTGTGGGGTTTCTGATGAAGGTAGACTTCTCCTCCTGGCTCTTGGAGGCCTTATTCTCCTCCTTACTTCCCTGGAGCTCCCATGAAGACTTGACACACCAGGTCCATGAGGAGAAGGTGGCCCAGGAGGAGGAAATTTCTTCTCTCTTTGATCTAAGGCTGCCTTTAAAACCCTTGATTTTTGTCCTTGTTTGATTGACACTGAGATTGAAGACCCCACTTCCCCTTCACCCAAAGAAGGGTTATGAAATCCTTTGGTCCCAAAAGAAAAAGACACATCAGAACAGAAGAGTCCAATGATCAAAAAAGACAGTCATACATGGTTTCTGATTTGGGGTTAGCTTAAGATGCAGGGGTAATGGGTGAGGTAAGGATAAATAGCATGGAGGGGAAGTTAAAGCAAATTATTTTCTAATGTATTTTATTGTGTGTGTGAAATAAAATTTCTAGGACTATTGCTGAGATGGCATGGGGGTCAGTGGGCCAGCTGGGAGAGTTTGGAGAATGGAAACTTGCAGCCAATTAGGAAAGAGTAAAATATTGCCTCAGAGCACCAAAGGCCCCACTGAACACATAAATCATACACTCATCCAGTCAGCATGGTTATAGGATTTTTTTTTTCTCTCTAGCAGAGTGGCAGCCTTGGGGCATGTATGGTTGGATGTATACAAAACTGTAGATTGACAAGATGGGCACAATAGGACAGTGATGTGAAGGGCCCAGGATGCTGATGGGAATGTAGTTGAATGTCTTGGTCCTGAGGCCCAGGGAAGGGAAGGAAAACATAGAAAAGAGCACTGATGGACCGAGAGAGTGGGAGGGGGTGGATGGAGGAAGCCCATGTTTTGCTAAGGCTAGCAGGTGGGGAAGTAAAGGAAAGGGACTGATAGAAGGGCAGTTTTTGGCGAGACAATGGGTTTCTGAGTTTCAGAGTTCAGAGATGAAGTAGTTCTGGGATTGGGAGGTGGGCATGGCTGGATGAAGGGAAGTAAGTTGGGAGCCATACATCACACATTGGGATGCTGAAAATGATATGGTTTCTTAGATTTCTTAAACTCATTAAAATAAAGCTATCCTTGAAAATCATTTTGACAAGACCCCCAAATAGGCAAAATGTGGAAGGCATTGGCTACATTTTGCTCATCATACAGTTAGGAGGTAGGAGAGGAAAAAAATAGACTTCTCTGTAGACTTATAAAGAACAATAGAGGGAGACCTCACTTCATGGGTGTCCTTCTCTTAAGAGAATGAACTAACACAATAGCTAATTTTATATTCCAGATTTTTGGCTTCTCTGGAAAAATAAGATGATCCTGGCAGCATTGGGCCAGGACTACCTTATGGCAACAGTAAGATTGCTTACGAGGTTATCTGAGTCCCTATCACTCCATATTGTTGTCCCACACCTGGCTGAGTGTCAGTTGCTATTTATCATTAAGTTCACACTATCTTTCTTAGAGTTAGGAGGAAAGAGAAATATTTCTTATATCCAAGGCTCTTTTAAAACTAGAAAAACAAAGATGAATCAGGAAGAGTATTTCTCTGTTCTTGATATGCAAACATGTCACTGATGAAAAACTAAAAGTTGTGATGCTATTATGAAACAAATTCTTCCAGCTTTACTCATTACATTATCCACCTGGCTCCTTATGGGCATTTGAGTTTGTGGTGATTCCTGTAATAAAATAAGAATAGAAATACATTCAAATACATGCAAGCTTACAAAAGTAGCATGAAAAGCAATGGTAATTTTTATTTTATTTTATTTTAAAGATTTTATTTATTTATTTGACAGAGAGAGTGAGAGAGCACAAGCAGGAGGGAGCAGTAGAGGGAGAGGGAGAAGCAGGCTCCCCACCAGGGAGCCCGATGTGGGGCTCGATCCCAGGACCCTGGGATCATGACCTGAGCTGAAGGCAGACGCGTAACCATCTGAGCCACCCAGGCATCCCCAGCAATGGTAATTTTAGAGCAAATAATATTGTTACTTTTGTTGATGGGATAATCTTATCAAATCCTCAGTAATTAATAGATTCCCTCAAAGTGCTACCCAGCTCAATAGCCACTGAGGACAATTTAATGAATTGTTCCTCAGTGGTTCCTCAGTGGCTGGAAAGTGTCGATGTAATTCTCTGAGTGCCCAGCTTCTTGGCAGCCATATATACTTGTAGAAGGTGGAGCTAAGGAAAATGGGTGAAGGATCTTTAGTGTCAGAGGAGAGGAAGAGTATGAAAATGAAAGTTTTGGCAGGTCTAACTTGCCTCTTTGGTGCTCAGGAAGAAAAGCAGTCGCTACATATCTCTCGTTAAGGATCATGATAAAATAAACATAATCCAAGCCTTAGGAGCATACTAGATTAAAATCAACATCTTGGATTAACTCAGGAGGCAAATGGGTAGCCAGTGTTGACCAGTACATTGATATAATCTGGTATTTCCTTAAGGCATTTTGCTCTTCTACTTTCTGCTCTACTTAAGCTCTCGTATTAAGCATATGGGGAGCAGTTGAATATGAAGGCTCAGAGGTTGAACTGCGTCTTTGGAGAAATACAGAAATAAATGAGACTGAGATTTGGGAAATGAAAATTGTTATAATACATTGAGGGGAAAAAATAATCTGAAGGCCAAGTGCTCAGTGAGTCAGAAAAATTTAGAGAGTTGTAATGTTAGAGCCTGTGAACTGGAAACTAGATATGAATTCATAACCTACAAGGGTATAAATGACGAAAAGAAGTCAGTAAACAGCGTCAGTGTTATTTTGGGAGGCTGAAGGAAGGTTGTTATGGACCAGGGAGCCTGAATAGCTTATGTTCTAGGCATCAAATTAAAGAGACAAACAAATAGAAGATAGATTGGTAAGGGTGACAACGACGATTAAAAGCTGAGATGGACTGAAATATGAAGAAAACTTAAAGCTATGTATTGCTTTGTAAAGTAATGTATTGCATAAGAGGATAATGAGAGTTTAAAGGTATTTATTGGCTTTAAACCTTACAGAAAAATTACTCATGAACATCTAACCATGTGTATATTGATATAATAAATTGGCATGAGCACCAGGGAGTTATCCAGAATGAGCATTTTATTCGGGTCTTGCCTATCTCTTATTGCCCCGCTCTGAAAATTTGTCTGAAGGAATCATTAGGATTTGCTGAGGAATGACTATGATATTTTGGCTCTTATTTCTAACTCTAGCTTCTATGAATTTTACAATGCCATGAAAACACTTCCGCAAGATTTTGGCAAAATATTTACAATTTCTTCAATAACAGTGCTCATGGAATAGGAGAAATGGAAAGCAATCACTTAGTAACTGCAGAGAGACAAGCAGGAAGGAGGAGAAAATTGCTTACTATGCTGTTTGCGATGAAAAAAATCTGAGTTTAGCTATCAAAAAGCCTGTTGGGAGCTGAGAAGCGCACATGTCGGAGGAACATGCTGCTTCCCATCACCATATAGAAGAAATGGTACCTACAGTCTGGCTGTTGGTGTGATGAAGAAGTACAGCTATAACATCAGCAGGCGTGTGACCAGCAGCTTGTGGGAGACAAGCACTTAGGGGGATAAAAAGGAACCTGGCACAAGCCTTGGGCTTCTGGCATCTCTAGTTACAGGTCTGCCAAGATGCTTTGGGAAACGTTTTAATTTAAATGCCAAGCCTATTTCAACGAAGTCTCCCTGGTTTGACCTGCTGGGAGTCCAGAGTGAGATGGATAGGTGCTCATTTTGGAGAGCATTAGGTGAATTAGATGGTGGTTTTATAAAAAACATCCTGGAGGTTTAAATCTGTACTTGTCCCCCCACTCACCGGGGGAAACTCATGGTACAAGTTGCCAAGATATAGGAGTCTCATAGCATGTTACTAGTGATTGGTAAATGCAGGAAAGGGCAGAGAGACCTTCAGGCAATTAACTCAAAATATCAAAATTAGAGAATGTGAAGAATAAAGGTCCAGGATTTTTCCTTTCTTCCCCCTCAGCATATTCGTTCACTGGCTACTCTGACGATATTTGATATAAAGTAGATTAAGAATCTGATTTGAATTATTTGAATAATATTTTCTTGCAAAACTATCATGACAGAAAAAATTTTTTTTGAACCAAAACTAGAAAGAAAAAAAAAAAAAGGATGGGATTGAATAAAATATTAAAACATTGTGGTCCATCGATGTGAAAATATTTGTTAGTGTGTAGGCCCAGATTGGCTAGAGATGAATAAAAGCTTTTCTGATGGGTTACAAAAACATGAATCCAGAAGATCAGAAGAATTAAAACGCCCCCAAGAATAACATGAAGGTATTTGAAGTTGCTTCAGAGGCGAGGGTGGGTATGTATATGTATGTAAATCCCATTTCCTCAGAGGCTACTAGGCAGTTTGCTACAACGTCATGCTAATGAAAGCAAAGTCTTTAAGTTCATCCCCCAGTGGACTATCCCTTGTGCCCTTGGGAAGTGCATTCTCGGAAAAGGAAACACAGGAGCTGGACTAGAACTGGGGTCCTGGAGAAGCGCTGGAGGCTGGAGGCTGGGGAACCTGGGATGAGGAGGTGGGAGGGGCCAGGCTGGGTGGGGCATCGGGTACCCCCCAGCGGAGTTGGAGCCCCTCTGGCTCGGGGGATGGAGATCCTGGGGAGATAACTTGTGCTGGAGAGCGGCAAGATCAGGGTTGATTTTTAGGCAGGTCACTCTACCTGAAGCATTAGGGGAGGAGAAGAAGGGGAAAGGACCAGAGAGAAGAGGGACTGGCTGCTGTGATCCTAGTAGGATCCTGCCCCAGAAGATGAGCCTGACCTAAGGCGGGGACCGGCAGCGGGCTACATGAGCCCGCGTCCCTGGCGGCGGGATCAGGAAGGACACTGGGAGGGAGGCACGACGGAGATAAATCTCTGTAGGGCGACTCGGAGGGCACAGAACAGGCTCTGCTGAGGTCCTCTACTCTTCACCTCTCGCCCCCCCACCCCCCGGCCCCGCCCGCGTTCCAGCATCCTTGCAACCAGTTGAATCAATTCACAGTTCAGGAGCCCGGGGAACGGAATTGGTTTCTGTATGTGAAATAGGTCTGGCCCACTGGGGAAGCCCAGAGGGGAACGTCCGGAGGGCCTTTTCCCGAGCTGGGTGGGAGGCGAACGAGTCCCGTGCACGGGCCGGGAGCAGCAGAAGGCGCAGAGGCCGAGCCCCCGAGCCCCAGACGCTCCCGACCCCGCGGCCTGCGCGGTCGTTGCCCCTCGGGCGCCGGGCGGGTGATTGGCAGTTGCGGCAGCTTTAGGGGAACCGGGGTAGCCAGGACCCGCGGCCGCCGCCGGTTGTCGTCCGCTCGCTGGCAGCGAGGTTCCCGCGGCCCCCTGACCCGGCCTCGGCGGGAGCAGCCACGACGGCGGCGACCTCGGGTGGGAGCCCGGGCGGCTCGCGGTGGGTCGGGGGCGGCCGGGGAGGGTCCCCGCGGCCTACAGTGGGCAGCGCCGAGCTCGGAGGAGACCGCCGCGGGCGAGGGGCGGGGGTTCTGGGCTGCCCTCTTCAGGCGCTGCCCCGGGCCGCGCCGCCACTCTCACAGCCCAGCGGCCCCTGCCCGCTGTGCGCTTCCTCTCGGGGCCGCAGGCCTCAGCGGGGATTCTGGGGGGACGCGGCGGGGCTCGGCACGCGACGGCCTCTGGGGAGGTGGGGTCCAGGGAGACGCGGCTTCACCTCCCGCCCGCCTGAGGCCGCAAGACCCTCGGGAGGCGCCTCCGCGAGGCCGCAGAGCCGCAGGCGCCCGCCGCTTCCCTTCGCCCTGAGCCCGAGGTGGGCACCCCGGCCCGGGGCTGGGCGCCGGGTTCCCGCGTGATGGGCGCTCGGATTCCCGGGGTGGGGGGGGTGCTCTGAGTCTCCCGGGAGAGCGCCCCGAGGCCCTGAGGCGGCCGCCGCGTTACCTCGGGGTGGGTGCCCGGTGGCCTGGTGGGCGCCCGGCCCGCGCGGGTTATTTTTGGCGCCCGCGGCGGCGCGTGTGCCGGGGCGTGTTTTCCTTCCCCAGGTACTGGGAGCCCGGGCCCCGCCGCCGCCGCCGCCGCCGGAGCTGACTTGTGTCTCTCTCTTCTCTCCCCTGCAGGAATCTTCCGATAATTCTGCCGCCACGACTTGAACCGTGTGCGACGCGAGCTCGAAACAAACATCACATCTAAATTAAAAAAAAAAAAAAAAAAGCGGAAGAAGCGGCCGAGGGGGCGGCGGCGGGAGGGGGAGAGGAGGAGAGGAGGAGGGGCCGCGCGCGGCGGCCCGAGGCGGCGGCGGGGACGCGGGGACGCGGGGACGCGGCTTTGTGCTGGCGGGTCGTGGGGCGCCCATGGCGGAGTGCGGCCGGGGGGGGCGCCGCCGGCGGGGCCCTGCCCACCTCCCCGGGTCCGGCCCTCGGCTCCAAGGGCGCCCTGAAAGCTGGAGCCGGGGAAGGCGGCGGCGGCGGCGGCGGCGGCGGCGGGGGAGGTCGCCTCGGCCACGGGCGGGCGCGCTATGACAGCGGCGGGGTTTCCAACGGAGACTGCAGCCTCGGCGTGTCCGGGGACGAAGCCCGAGCCAGCCCCGCCGGGGGACTCCACGGCGCTGCGATCGCCCCGACCCCCAGCCCGGCCGCCTGCCCCTTCCCCCGGGAAAGCAAACCCGGCGGCCTGCCCCGCCGGAGCAGCATCATCAAGGTAGGTGGGAGAAGGGCGCTGATCGCCCACCCCCAGCCGCCCCTGGGGTCAGTTCCCAAGAGGGGAGTGGTGGAGGAAGGAGCGGGTTGTAAGAGGAGTCCCCTGCTAACGGGAACCACTGGTGCACGGGTGCTTGGGGTGCTGGAGCAGGCATTGGGTGCAAATGGCATTTGGAAAGAATGAGAGGTGATCCCTACTGTGTAGGGGGAAGCTGTGCTCAGACATTCCCAGTTGAACTTGGGGCTGTCATCTTTCCCAGGACTGGCCTGGAATTATGGCCTGTACCTGGTTGGGCAGGACATGCTCTTCTGGGGTAGGCTTGGCTGGTAACAGACTCCCTGTAAGGTGTCTATTGTATGTTAAAGACACTGGTTTTGTGAAAACATGTGGTGAACAGAGCTTATTTAATAGGTTTCTTCTGATCTGTATCTAGTTGCCTCTAGCAAATGGTTATACTTAGAGGGTGCAAAATCTCTGGTCACTCAGTCACACGGGGGAATGGAGTATGTTTCTGAACATAAATGAAGATTTCCGCTTTCTTAGGCTCAAAAGCACTGAGACATTACAGTTCTGCACAATTTAATCTTTTCCTTGCTGCAGTAGGCAGGCCCCCAGTTCTGTGGAAGTTCTTTTGAGCAGTTTGCTTGGTTTTGCTATCTTTTGCATAGTGTTACTTTAAACTCAAGAAGTAATATTAGGAACTCCTCTGAGTTTGTGGTGGTTTCATTCTAATACTACGTTTTGGTCTGCAATGTAAAAATATTTCTTGTGACATGGAGTGAAAACAAAAATAGTTGATGAGCTAAGAAGAGCAGAGCCTTAGGCAAGAGTAGCTCATTCTGCTTAAGTTCAGAACAAATATGAAAACATTGCTTTCTGAAAATCAAGGGTTTACCAGGACAGTGAGCAGCAAAGCACATTAACAGGGCTGCACCCACCCTTCCTGTGGCTGATAACCCGTGGGAGAAAGGGCAAAACAGGCCACAGTAAAGAGAATTGACACTGGTGGTATTTGAAGTTTAATCGGACCTTCAGAAATCTTCTAAGTACTCTGTAGTGTCTCATGGTGTTACCAGCTTCTGCAGTAATCTAGTGAAATATACCACCTTCCTACTCTCTGTAACAGGCAGTTGTGAAACTGCTTTTCGCTTTGTCATCTGTTTGTACAGTTTATGTCTGGGCAAGGGCACAAGTGAAGGGCTTAAAGATCAAGTGTATTAACTACCTTCAGTAGGCGTTGAGAGTTTAAGGAAAGTAACCTATTTTTGCTGCATACCTGGCTTTTAAAGGGTGACTTATATTTTCTTGTACTCTGTAGCTTATGTTTCCGTGGAAGTTGCTTTCAGCTATGCATGATAATCAATCCTGTTAACAGAGTTATGTGTCATGTCTGTTTTTATTGACTACCAGATACTTGTAGTGATACCACATTGTGGTGTTAATGAATTTGAGGTGAAAATTCCAGAGAAGATACCAGCCTACCTAATTTTAATTTTATTCCCCAGTTTTTATGGAGGGCCTGTTTTTGCACTTTTTTTTTAAATCGAGGTTTATAGGTGTCCATAGTGGGATCCACAGTGTAACTTATTTAATTAAAACAGCTGTTTTAATTTTATATTCAGAATGGGAAGAAGGATGATTTGCCAATATTTCTGATATGTGGAATTGAGACCTTGTTGGTAGATTTCTTCATTGAAGATTCTAGAAGCACATGGGGAAATCAATTATTCAGCAATCACTGGTTTTTGAATTTTGAAACTTTGAAAGATATCTTTGTCATTTTTCTTTTTTCTAATGAAGGCAGGTGGTTTCTTGTTCAGAGTTGTATCCCTGGATACACATTGCCAGGAACATAGTAGGGGCTCAATAGATTGCTCCTGAATGAATGGAGGCATGAGAAAGTACATGTTTTCTCTAAGTTCTGTTAATTTCTAAAATTGGTGGTTTGGTATTTATTAGTCTCATATCTTGTTCATTTTCTTATACCTCCTAAGATGACTTGATTTACTTCTTTTTCTTTCCTTTGTGTTGATGTGTATTTTCTTAAACACCCTTTGAAACCATGGAAATATAGTTGAAAGTTGATCAAGCCTGGGTTATAGAAAGGGGTATGCTATACTTAGGTAATTAACTTGGTATATTTCCCCTTGAATTGGTGCCTTGAAGGATCAGGATTTTAGAAACTTAGTGTGGTATTTTCTACAGACATAACAGTATGAAGACAATATTCTGATAGAATAAAGAGGTCTTTAATGTCAAATTTCATAAAGCAATGAATAGTGCACATTTTTGTCACATGAATGGCAGAAATTATTTCACTTTTGTTAAAAAATAGTAAAAAAAAAAGTTAACAGAAGCTCATGTGAAAAAGCACTAGTGACATCTTTCCCTGGTTTCCTTATGTTCTTTTCCAATATAAGGGATGAATTCAGTCAGGTGATGGAAAGATAGAGGCGGGAGTAGATGGATAAGCAAGGTGGTAATTGGGGGCTTGAGGGCATGGCAGGGAGTTGTTAGCCAGTATTGATGGGGTTGCTTTAGTTGAAATGTCAGGCTTGTGAGCTATGCCTGTTTCCTAGCTTCCATTTTCATTACCATCTTGACATTCCTCTTATGTGGGGATCCCCAAGTCAGAGGGAGAAATAACAGCCCGTATGTGATGAGCAGTGGGCACAGAAAGGGGATTATTGCTGAGATGCAGGACATATGCAGAAATACACTGTAGGCTGACCAGAATTATATTTCTCATTTGAAATGACTTCTTTGGAACTCCATCTGTTTTGTAAATATGGTGTTGAGTAAGAAATTGTTGTAAAACTACATTTTCTGCCAAAATAGATGCACAGATCTGTACTAAAAGAGTTCTTGGTTATGGTAACAGTGTTGATGAAAAATTCAGAGTGAGCAGCCCTATAGACTCTTTTATAAATACATTGAGAAGATAAATAAATCATGGAATTCATCACCAGCCTTCTCTACTTTTCCTTGCTTATTGGAAATCATGTTACCCCTTTTAGATTATTCACAAAGGCCCATTACCTTTGAGGGAAGGAGCCATTATATTTGTCATCTTAAGTAATCTAGTAAATGAAAACATCACTTTCATTTTCTCTTTCCATACTTCATTTCATCACACCATTCGGTACAATCCACGCTTTCTTTTGAAACAGTTAATTTGCTTAATTGTTTAGGCGACATCCATTTTTTACAAGTAGCTCAAGCCTTTAATTTAAAGACTTGGTCTGAAAATATGAAGTAGCATTATAGGCCTTAGATTTCCTTTTAATTTTAGAAATGAATGAAGTTAAAATGCCCATTAGTTTACATGGTTTATTTTAATTAAAACTATTTTAATTAAAACCACACTCAATATTGTGGTCGGTACTTTTAAAAAGGTGATATAATTTGCATAAAGTAAAATTTGCTCTTGTTGGTGTCCAGTTCTATGAGATTCGACAAACATACACACTCGTGTAGCCATCACCATAATCAAAATATAGAACAGTCTTATCACCCTCAAAAAATTCTCCCAGTCCCTCTGTAGTCTTCCCCTCTTCTCATGCCGAGACTGTGGCAACCATTGATCCTTGGTACTTTTTTAATAAGTAAGAACTATAGCCACTGCATTATTTTGGTAGTGAAAAGTAATTATAATAGGCGCTATTTATTAAACACTGTGCAAAACACATGAAAAGTGCTTAATATAATTCTGTGACTTGGTCCTGCCACAGCCAGGGAGGCTGAAGAAAACAAGAGTTCAGAGAGGTGAACCATTTGCCTAAGGGGCCAGAGCTGGTTTTTGTACCCCATTTTGGTATGGCGGCACTCCACTGTCCCCCAGATTACTCTTGCAGTTTTAAATTTTCTGTCTTATTAATATAGCATTGGTGGTTTGGAACACTGGATTTAATTTTCCCCTTTAAACTTTAAAAATTTAGGGGCGCCTTGGGTGGCTCAGTCGTTAAGCGTCTGCCTTCAGCTCGGGTCATGATCCCAGGATCCTGGGATCGAGCCCCGCATCGGGCTCCCTGCTCGGCGGGAAGCCTGCTTCTCCCTCTCCCACTCCCCCTGCTTGTGTTCCCTCTCTCACTGTCTCTCTCTCTGTCAAAAAAAAAAAAAAAAAAAACTTAAAAATTAAAATTTTTCCCTTTACTGGCGGGAACCAAAAGACTCTATTCCTGCTGGCAGAAGAAGTCGAGAGCTAACATAGCCAGGCAGCTGCAGGTACCTGTTGTGGCTGCTTGACCAGAGCCTCCAGCTTTAGTGGGACAATGAATCTTGCCCAGGGTAGCAGCCCTTATTTTTCTTAATACCATTGTTGTTACTATCACAGTATCACGGTGTGTAGGGGAAGCACTTTTACTACCTTTATATCAACATATATCCCTATGTCTCCGTGCTGAGCACCCCACGGTGGGAAGAAGCAGACGTTCACATCTATTACATATTTAAACACGATTAAATTATATTTAAACAAAATAGTAAAAATGTACACATGGATATTATATTGGCCTATGTTTTAAATAAACTAGACTCCTTGCAGGCAAAAGCTGGGCTGTATTTATCAGTTCTGCATGGATAACAGGCACTCAATAACCATTTCTTGAATTGGATCTTAAAATAATATCTGCATTTGGCTTTGGATTTTTTTTTCAAATGGGGGAAGGGAAGGAGGCGACAACCGCATGCCCATCAAACTTGTGGGCATATCACAAATACTGAACAAACAGTAACTGTATCACAAAGTGAGTTTGTCTGGATAGATAGGCAGCCTGGATATTTTAGGTCAGAAGACTCTAATACCCAATCAGCAACTCTCCACTTCACTTTGTCCTAATGCATTTTAGGCCACAGAAGGTAACTATTGAAAGGCCAGGGCGTGGTTGCTTGTCTCAGCCTACTCAAAGAGCTTTTGTCACAATTCAGAGTTCAGTTTTCAGGAGTAATCAGAGGGTATTAATTTTCATACTCTAAAAATTACTTGCCCCCTTTCTTGTTTTCCTGCCTCTCCTCAAAACAGTTGTTTGATCTCTCTTGTTTTTTCTCACCAAATCCAAATAGACAACCGACAGGAAATTGTTTATTTTTTCTAATTGCTGATCTTGGTCACTCAAGTTATTTTCTTAGAATGCTCTCTCCCAGAATCTGTTCAGTTCCTTTTATAGTTCTGTGTGCTCTGCAAGGGGTGCTAAACTAGACTGTTCTTCTTTTTTCCTTTTTTAAATACTTTAGTTACCCATCCCTCATTATTCAACAAAATAGGGCAATGTTATTTACAGCCTAAAATGCAGACATAAATGAAGTATGAACATTCCTATTTTCTCTCCAGACTTTATTTTATACATACATGTTCAAGAATAGAGGCTTTAGTGGGGCCTGGGTGGGTCAGTCGGCTAAGTGTCTAACTCTTGATCTCAGCTCAGGTCGTGATCTCAGGGTTGTGAGCCTGCAGATTGGGCTCCACGCCCAGCTACTTAAAAAAAAAAAAAAAGAATGGATGCTCTGCTCTCTATTTCTTATTAATACTAAGTTTTGGCTGTCATTAATCATCTACCAGACCTCTAGATTAGTTTAGCTACCTTTTTATTTTATATTAGTGGTATTCTGTAGTGCAAGGGATATTCAAATATTTTTACCAGTTTACCAGACACTGTGTGTTTGCAAGCTGCCCGAATGGCTTTTTTCTACTGGTAATAGTGGTAGATCAAGACGGTTGTGCTTGGCATAAGAGTATTAGTAATGAGGGCGCCTGGGTGGCTCAGATGGTTAAGCAACTGCCTTCGGCTCAGGTCATGATCCTGGAGTCCCAGGATCGAGTCCCGCATCGGGCTCCCTGCTCAGCGAGGAGCCTGCTTCTCCCTCTGACCCTCCCCCCTCTCATGTACTCTCTCTCATTCTCGCTCTCTCAAATAAATAAATAAATCTTAAAAAAAAAAAAAAAAAGTTAAAAAAAAAAAGTATTAGTAATGACTCAAACAAGTCAGAACCACCAGGGAAATTTCAGTAGTACCTATTTCTCTTATGTCAGAATAATTGCATAGCTTTAGAGTGCTCAAAGTATATAATTAATCACACTGAGCTTTCATGACAATTATGTGAATGGTCCAGGCTGCTGGCAGGACATTTGGCACCCTCCTAGTTCCAAGTAGTAGAGGAGGGCAGGTGGCTAGGCACTGCTGGCCACCAGTGCTGGGTCACCTGGCAGGGGTAATTAGGTAAAACATGTTCTAGCTAATACTTTCAGCTGGGCTGTACTCCCACAGCTTGGGCTGCACTCAGGCCACATGTTGCATGTCTGGATTATTCAGGAGGCAGAATAGTGGTAAGGAAAATAGAGGGTGTGGAGTTAGGTGCTTGGATCAGACTCTGGCTTCCCGTCTTCCTTTCTGTGTGGCCTTGGGGAAGATATTTAAGTCTGAGTGTCTAGTTACATACTCTCTAAAATGGAAAGGATAAACCCCCTCCCCCATAGCGTTTGTGGTAAAGATTAAATGAGATGATGTGTGTATGAAATATTCAGAGCACATGTGTGTGTGGTGCCTGAGAAGCACTCAATAAGCATTACCTAGTATGTTTGTTTTTCTGATTTTTAGTTTCTCTTACTTAGAGTTTATCCTGAGATGAGCAAACTCACTTAGCTCCATTTGAATTGGAGATCTGCCATGCCCATTTTGGAAGTTTTGTCTTTTGAAATATGCAGAATGTACCCAGAGAGATTTGTCAGACATATTATAAAGATGCTTTCAAAAATGATTTGTTTTGGTGCCTTTCTAAATCTGATGCCTCAGTACAACAGTGCGCATGCGTCAGTTGCCCCAGCTAAGTGATCAGAGGGTATTGAACATGAGTTTCATTGAGCCAAGCACCCGTATGTCTTAATTTGCCCAGGACAGTCCAGATTTACACCTTTTGTCCTGACAAAATTATTAATAGTGTCTCCTTTCACTTTCAAAGGCATCCTGGTTTGGATGATAAATAATATGGTCACCCAGTAGATCTGCTATTACGGAGCCCCATGCAACTGCTCTCCATGCCCAACTTAGCCTTTAGATTTACCTCTTTTATCTCAGCCTGGGTGCTTCCTTCCTCTGTGTTACCTTCAAGGGCTTCCTCAGGTAATCACTTCTTAGAATGAATTGTTCCTTTCTCTGCCTTCCAACCAACACTCTATCTTTATACAGCCCCGTTTCCTTCTGCCTCTTAGGTAACTTCATCTTACCTTGAGTTTATGAAGGCACCTAGTTTAATGTCTTGTGGAAAGCATGTTTTTAGGTATATACTTGTTGAATAAATGTCTGAATGGATGAATAAATAGACATGGATGTTGTACCTTAGGGGTTCAAACAAGATATTATTTAGACTTCAACTGTTTTTTTTTAAATTGAGGTAAAATTGGTATAAACATTATATTAGTGTCAGGTGTACATCATAATTTGATGTTTATATGCACTACAAAGTGATCATCACAATAAGTCTAGTTGCCATCACCATATCATAGGTTGCCTACACCCATTGAGTCCACCCCCCAAGACTGTTCCCTTTTGATAACCACCAATCTGTTCTCCGTATCTGTAAGCTTTGTTTTATGTTTTGTTCCTTTGCCTTTTGAATTCCACATATAAGTGAAATCATGTGATAGGTATTTGCCTTTCTCTGTCTGACTTACTTCACTTAGCATAATAACTAAGCATAACTCAAGGTCCATCCAAGTTGTCACAAATGGCCAGATTTCATTCTTTTTTATGGCTGCATAGTGTTCCATTGTATAAACCATGTCTTCTTTATCCATTCATCCATCAGTGGACATTTAGGTTGTTTCCATATCTTAGCTATTATAAATAATGCTGCAATGAACATAGGGGTACATATATATTTCAAGTTAGTATTTTTGTTTCCTTTGAATAAATGCCCAGTAGTAGAATTGCTGGATCATATGGTAGTTGTGCTTTTAATTTTTTGAGGAACCTCCATATTGTTTTCCACAGTGGCTGCACCAATTTATATTCCCACCAATGGTGTACAAGGGTTCCCTTTTCTCCACAACCTTTACAACACCTGTTATTTCTTGTCTTTTTGATAACAGCCATTCTAACAGGTATGAAGTGATATCTCATTGTTGTTTCGATTTGCATTTCCCTGATAATTAATGATATTGACCATCTTTTCATGTGTCTGTTGCTACCAATATGTCTTCTTCGGAAAAATGTCTATATCCTTGGTCCATTTTTCATTTGGATTTTTTTTTTTTTTTACTATTGATTATATGAGGTTTTTTTAAAAATGTATTTTGGCTATTAATCCCTTATCAGATCTATCATTTGGAAATAATTTCTACTATTTAATACAGGTCTTTTCATTTTGTTGATAGTGTCCTTTGTTGTGTACAAGTGTTTGAGTTTGATATAGTCCCACTTATTTATTTTTGTTTTTGTTGCCTTTGCTTTTAGAGTCAGATAAAAGCAATTTAATGCCAAGACCAATGTCAAGAGCTTATTGCCTATGTTTTCTTCTAGGAGTTTTATGGTTTCAGATCTTACATTCAAGTCTTCAGTCCATTTGCGGTTAATTTTTATGTATGTTGTAAGATAGTGGCCTAGTTTCATTCTTTGGCATGCGACTGTCCAGTTTTCCCAGCACCATTTATTGAAAAGACTGTCCTTTCCCCATTGTTTGTTCTTCACTCCTTTTTTATGTGTTAATTGACCATGATTTGTGGCTTTACTTTGAGGCTCTCTATTCTGATCCTTTGAGCTGTGTGTCTGTTTTGTGCCAATACCATACTGTTTTGATTATTATAGCTTTGTAGTATAGTTTAAAATTAGAGAGTATGATACCTCTGTCTTTGTTCTTTCTCAGATTTGCCTTAGCCATTTGGGGTCTTTTATGGTTCCATACAAATTTTAGAATTATATGTTCTAGTTCTGTGAAAAATGCCATTGGAATTTTGATAGGGATAACATTGAAGCTATAGAATGTTTTGGGTAGTATGGACACTTTAATAATATTAATTCTTCTAATCCATGTGCATGGAGTATTTTTCCATTTATTTGTGTCTTTTTCATCTCTTTCTTCAGGGCCTTATAGTTTTCAGTGTACAGAATTTTCACCTCCTTGGTTAAATTTATTTTTAGGTATTCTTTTTTTTTTTTTTTTTTTTTAAGATTTTATTTATTTGCGAGAGAGAGAATGAGAGACAGAGAGCATGAGAGGGAGGAGGGTCAGAGGGAGAAGCAGACTCCCCGCTGAGCAGGGAGCCCGATGCAGGACTCGATCCCGGGACTCCAGGATCATGACCTCAGCCGAAGGCAGTCGCCCAACCAACTGAGCCACCCAGGCGCCCTATTTTTAGGTATTCTTTTTGATGCAATTATAAATGGGATCTAAAAAAAAATCTCTTTCTGAAAGTTCATTATTAGTGTATAGAAATACAACAGATTTCTGTATATTGATTTTGTATCCTGCAACTTTACTGAATTCATTTATTCTAATAGTTTTTCACTGGAGTCTTTAGGGTCATGTTATCTGCAAATAGTGACAGTTTGACTTCTTCCTTTTTAATTTGGATGCTCTTTATTTCTTTTTCTTGTGTAATTGCTCTGGCTAGCATTTTTAATACTGTGTTGAATAAAAGTGGCAAGAGTGGGCATCCTGTCTTGTTTCTGATCTTAGTAGAAAAACTTCCAGCTTTTCACTGTTGAGTATAAGGAGGTTAGCTGTGGGTTTGTCATATATGGCCTTCATTATGTTGAGGTACATTCCATCTATACTGACATTGTTGAGAGTTTTTTTCATAAATAGATATTGAATTTTGTCAAATGTTTTTGCTGCATCTATTAAGATCATATAATTTTTCTCCTTCATTTTTTAAATGTGGAGTATCATGTTGATTGATTTGTGGATACTGAATCATCCTTGCATCCCTGGAATAAATCCCACTTGATTATGGTGTATGATTCTTTTAAGGTATTCTTGAATTTGGTTTGCTAATATTTTGTTGAGCAGTTTTGCATCTGTGTTCATCAGGGATATTGGTCTGTGGTTTTCTTAAGGTGTTCTTGTTAGGTTTTGGTATCAGAGTAATGCTGGCCTCATAAAATGAGTTCGGAAACATTCCCACCTCTTCAGTTTTTTTGGAAGAGTTGAGAAGGATAGGTATTAAATCTTTATTGAATATTTAGTAGAATTCATCAGTGAAGCCATCTGGTCCTGGACTTTTGTTTGTTGGGAGGTTTTTGAGTATTGATTCAATCTCCTTACTGGTCATTAGTCTATTCAGATTTTCTATTTCTTCATGATTCAGTCTTGAAAGATTGAATGTTTCTAGGAATTTATCCATTTCTTTTAGGTTGTCAACAGTTCGACAATTTTTTGGTGTATAATTATTCATGGTAGTCTCTTATGATGCTTTGTATTTCTGTGGTATTCATTGTAACTTCTTTTGTTTCTGATTTATTTGTGTCTTCTCTTTTTTTCTCTGTGAGGCTAGCTAAAGGTTTGTCAATTTTGTTTACCTTTTTAAAGAACCACCTCTTAGTTTCATTGGTCATTTCTAATTTTTTGTTTCTATTTCTTTCATTTCTGCTCTGATCTTCATTATTTCCTTCTTTCTACTAACTTTGGGCTTTGTTTTCTTCTTTTTCTAGTTCCATTACATGTACAGTTGGATTATTTATTTGAGATTTTATTTCTTGAGGTAGGCCTGTATTTCCCCTTTGATTTCTTCATTGACCCATTGGTTGTTCAATAAAATGTTGTTTAATCTGCACATATTCGTGGTTTTTCCTCTTTTTTTCTTGTAATTGATTTCTAGTTTCATACCATTGTGGTCAGAGAAGAGGCTTGATATGATTTCAGTCTTCTTAAATTTATTGTGATGTTTTGTGGCCTAACACGTGATCTATCCTGGAAAATGTTCCATATATATTTGAGAAGAATGTGTATCCTGATGCTTTTGGATGGAATGTTTTGTATATGTCAATTAATATATCTCTATATCCATCTGGTCTATCCTTGTCAAATATATCTATTATCCATCTGGTCTAAAGTGTTGTTTAAGGCCAGTGTCTTCTTACTGATTTTTCTGTCTGGATGATCTATCCATTGATATAAGTGGGTATTAAAGTCCCCTACTATTATTGTATTGCTGTCAATTTCTCCCTTTAGGTCTGTTGATATTTGCTTTATATATTTAGGTGCTCCTATTTTGCGTGCATCAATATTTACAAATGTCATATCCTTTTGTTGGATTGATACCTTTATCATTATGCAATGCCCTTTATTTTGTCTTTTATGAGACTCTTTGTTTTAAAGTCTATTTTGACTGATAGAAGTATAGCTGCACAAGCTTTCTGTTTCCATTTGTATGGAATATCTTTTTACATCTCTTTACTTTTAGTGTGTGTGTTCTTAGATCTGAAGTGAGTCTCTCGTAGGGAACATATGGCTGAATCTTCTCTTTTTAAAAAAATCCATTCAGTCACTCGTCTTTTGATGGGAGAATTTAGTCCAGTTACATTTGAAGTAATTATTGATATGTATTTAATTATTGCCATTTTGTTCATTGTTTTCTGGCTGTTTTTGTTCATCCTTTCTGTTTCTTTCTTCTTCGTTTTCTCTCTTCCTTTGTGATTTGATGCCTTTCCTTAGTGTTGTTTTTTCACTGTGATTGCTTTTTCATTATCTTTTACGTATCTGCAATAGGCTTTGCTTTGTGATTACCATGGGGTTCCCTTATAACAGCCTATAAAGCAATCTATTTTAATTTGATTGCAACTTAAATTTTAACACATTCTAAACTCTACATTTTTTATTCCTACTTCCCATCTTTTATGTTTTTGATACCATATTTTACATTTTTTATTTTGTGTATCCTTTTTTTTTTTTTTAGATTTTATTTATTTATTTGAGAGAGAGAGAGCACAAGTAGGCAGAGGGAGAGGGAGAAGCAGGCTCTCCGCTGAGCAGGCCGGACATGGGGCTCGATTCCAGGACCCCAGGATTATGACCTGAGCCGAAGGCAGCCGCTTAACCGACTGAGCCACCCAGGCGCCCTTGTGTGTCCTTTAATTATAGTTAATTTTTCTACTTTTGTCTTTTAACCTTCATACTAGTTTTTTTTTTTTAAGATTTTATTTATTTATTTATTTTTTAAAGATTTTATTAATTTATTTGAGAGAGAGAGAGAGTGAGCACGAGAGGGGGGAGCAGGAGAGGGAGAAGCAGACTCCCCGCTGAGCAGGGAGCCCAATGCAGGACTCGATCCCGGGACTCCAGGATCATGACCTGAGCTGAAGGCAGTCGCCCAACCAACTGAGCCACCCAGGCGCCCAAGATTTTATTTATTTATTTGACAGAGAGAGAGACAGCGAGAGAGGGAACACAAACAGGGGGAGTGGGAGAGGGAGAAGCAGACTTCTCACTGAGCAGGAAGCCCGACATGGGACTCGATCCCAGGACCCTGGGATCATGACCTGAACCGAAGGCAGACGCTTAACGACTGAGCCACCCAGGCGCCCTTCATACTAGTTTTATAAAGTGGCTGATCCACTGCTTTTACTGTATATTTATCTTTACCTGTGAGATTTTTACTTTTTATGTTTCTTGTTATTAGTTGTTAGCTTTTCTTTTCATGTTAAAGAAGTCCCTTTAACATTTCTTGTAAGGCCAGTTTAGTGGTGATGAACTCCTTTAGTTTTTGCTTGTCTGGGAAACTCTTTATCATCCCTTCAATTCTGAATAAGAGTATTCTTGGTTGGAAGTTTTTTCCTTTTAGCATTTTGAATATATCATGTCACTCCCTCCTGGCCTGAAAAGTTTCTGTTGAAAAATCAGCGGATAGTCTTATGGAGATTACATTGTATTTAAAAGTTGTTTTTCTCTTGCTGCTTTTAAGCTTCTCTCTTTATCTTTCACTTTTGACGTTTTAATTATGTTTCTTGGTGTGGATGTCTTTGGGTCCATCTTCTTTGGAATTCTCTATACTCCTGAACCTGGATGTCTGTTTCCTTCCCCCAGGTTAGGGAAGTTTTCAACCTTGATTTTTTCGAGTAAGTTTTCTGCTCCTTTCTCTCTCTCTTCTTCTGTGACCCCTATAATATGAATGTTACTCTGCTTGATGTTGTTCCATGGCGCCTTTAAGCTGTCTTCACTCTTTATTTATTTATTTATTTTTAAGATTTTATTTATTTATTTAGAGAGAGAGCACAAGTAGGGGGGAGGGATAGTGAGAGAGGGAGAGAGAGAGAATCTCAAGTAGACTTCCCGCTGATCACCGAGCCCCGTGCAGGGCTTGATCTCATGACCCTGAGATCATGACCTGAGCTGAAATCAAGAGTCCGATGCTTAAACCAACTGAGCCACCCAGGTGCCCCTGTCTTCACTTTTTAGAATTCTTTTTTTCTTTTTTGCAGCTTTGTTTTGGTGAGTTCCATGGCCCTGTTTTCCAGGTTGCTGATCCGCTTCATCTAGTCGGCTGTTAAACCCCTCTAGAATATTTTTCAGTTCCATTATTGCATTCTTCAGCTCTGTGACTTCTGTTTGGTACTTCCATATATTTTCTATTTCTTTGTGGCAGTTCTCACTGTGTTCATTTATTCTTCTCCTGAGTTTGGTGAGCATCTTTATGACCATACTTTGAACTCTTTAACAGGCTGTGGGAGAGTGCTGAAGGTGCATCCTGTCTGTGGCGTTAGTGATGTTGGGGAAGAGCACTGGGGGCAGGGCATGCCCACAGCTTTAGAGATAGAGGAGAAGAACACTGGGATGGGGCATATGGGCAGCTTTAGCAAGGTTGTATCCATGCACACCCACCTGAGCTAGCAAGGTGGAGGGAGAGTGCAAAAATGATACTCACTGGTGCCCTTGTCCCCAAAGAACCCACCTGGTCCCTGCCCCTCTGGGAGATGTGTTATGAATAGCAAATGAATCTCCATATATTATCCAGTCACCTTTCAAACTGCTGCCTTTGTGCCCATCCTAGGATGAGCAAGTCCGCATATACACCTCTCAAAAGGAGTATCTCAGATTTCCGTAGACCTCTAGGTCCCCTGGACATAAGCCTTGTTTATTTTCAAAGCCAGACATTTTGAGGGCCTCATCTCTCCAGTGCAGGTCCCAAGGTTTGGTGTGCCTCATGTGGGGAACAATACTCTCACTCCTCAGGGAGAAGCTCTGGACCTGTGAGATCCCTCCCTATCGTGGGTTGTTGTGTTGGGGTGGAGTTTTTGGCAAGACCCTGCCTCTCTGCATCTTTTACCCATCTTGATGTGGCCCTTTTATCCCTTGTTGTGGAGAGGGTTGTTCAACTAGTTTTCAGTTCTTTTCAAGCAGGACTTATTCCATATGTAGCTGTAGATTTGGTGTGGCTGTGGGAGGAGGTGAGTTCAGAATCTTCCTATGCTGCCATTTTGGACCTCCTCCAACTCCAGTTAGTTTTGATTGGAATGTAAAACTCAGTGGGCTGTGTACTTCAAAGAAGAAATTTATTTCACATACATAATTTCAGAACAATCAAATGGAAGGAAACACCTTCATTGAATTTAGATCCAGGAATTTGGTTGGTTCAAGAATTCTTCTGCAAGATGTTAATATAAATGATCTGTCCCTTTTGTGCCCCTGAAATAAGAGCAGACCTTTGGAAAAAAAATTTTTTTTGATTTATGTTCTGCTATCAAAGTTGAAAAAGCATGGCAAAAAATCTTACTGTTTGTTAAAGTATTTAATCTCTTTTTTGGTATTTGATTTCTTTAAGTGATAAGTGTAGTTTCTGCTTAGTTTTAGTTTATTTTTAAGAAACTTAAGTCCTTTTTATTGACATTATTATTGGATTGTCAAAAGATATTGGGAATGCTACAGAATTAATAAAAAAGAAAATATATAAAGAATATAGAGTATTAATAGGCACAACTGGAGAAGTAGGATCTTTAATCCCTCAGCATATTTTTTCATACAATGTTAGAAATTCCACCTTTTGTTGCAACTCAAAGATTGGTGTAGAAGAGATACTAAGAAATGCTTTGTATGCATCATCTCATGCAAGTCTCCCCACAGCCTGCAGGGAGACCTTATCATCCCCTTTTAGCAGACAAGGAAACTCATTCCTCAAGATTTGGGAATTTCCAGGCAAGGTCACAGAACTTGTAAGAGGCAAAACCCACATGAGACCAGGTTTGATTGACTTGAAAGCCCACACTTTGAACTGCTCATCACCCACTTTCTATTTCATCTTCTGAAATGTATCTGACTTTATCCTTTTTTCTGCTGCTTACCTAAGGCATTCTGACTCCTTGATCATAGCAGTTTCTACCAGTCCTAAAATAGATGACTGAATTTTAGGAAATTTTGGCCTTCTGTGGCTGGATCTTGGGATGAAGCCAACATGTACCTAATCAACAAAAAGCCATAGCAATAGTCCTCTCCACCATGCCATAGGTTTCTGTCTGATCCGCAAAACTAGGATTTTGTCCTTTTCCTCTCTGCTTTCCTTTGATGGATTTGAAAACTTCCTAGGAGGGAGGTCATTTTCCATTTTTGTCTCTTTTTTTAACAAAATGTTGATTTACAGTTACTCACTTTTTAGGATACCAAAAGATAAAGCAGATAGTGATTAGTAACAATTTGTTTTTAGATGAGCTTCTTCTGATAGTATCTATCCCTGTTATTGTTTTGGAATTGTCAAATAGTTATGAAATTATAGAATGTTTTTAATACTTACAACACATTACTAGGTAATTGGTATTCAGGTATTTTCATGGAATATGCTAAATATGCTGATTTGCAGATATTAGTATCCCAGAAACCAAGCAGCTGGATTTAAAAGTAATTAATAATGT
The DNA here is from genome assembly GCF_002201575.2 of Neomonachus schauinslandi. NCBI lineage: Eukaryota > Metazoa > Chordata > Mammalia > Carnivora > Phocidae > Neomonachus > Neomonachus schauinslandi. The sequence goes on from NC_058403.1 coordinate 129,945,680, forward strand.
AGATTCATGGGATTTTTAGAACGGAAAGAGATCATGTACAATTCTTTTGTAGTTAGAGATACACAAGGCTGTACTGATTAGTACATTTAGCTCCTGGCTATGGTTGAGTTCATTTATTTGCATATTAGCATAACCGAATTGGAAAAAATTTCTTATGTAATACTGCAGTATGTGAGTATTAATAGAACAAGATGTGGCCTTCCAAACAGCTATTTTTGAGAATTTGTTTTTTGCTATAGATAGCTGCCTGTGTACAGATGCTATACTTGTGCATGCGTATACTCTGAAGACTCTGTTTATAAATGGTAACGATTAGGAGCAAATCAAATAATGTAGTGGTAGGTTGACACGAGTCCTGTCTTGTAAGAGACTAATGGGTAGCAGGTGTCTGCTCTCTAAATTGAAAATGCCCAGGAAGGGGTAGGCTGTTTTTTTATGAGCATTGTTGATGAAGCCTCTCTTGCTCTTGACCAATTAGTGTGGCCACAGAGGGATAAGTGACCTCATTTGCAGCTACCATTAGAATCACAAGCCATATGACTCTCTCCATATGGTTTCCTGCTACCTTTTATTTTTCATCTTCCTTCTGAGCTCTGATATCCTGTGGGCATACTAGATGTAATTTTTCAAATAGTTAATATGGTTTAATGTTTATTATTGAAGGAAATACAGCAAATAACTTAGATTTTTATTTCTACCAACCCATGCTAATGGTCCATATTTACTACCAAAAGACTTATTCAGTTATTTCATACCGGAACTAATAGAATTCCTGATGTAATGCCAGTTTTAAGGATGTGTTTATCTTTGGGGTTTTTGATGGTTTGTTGAGAGATCTGTTCAGGGCTTTCTGTAGTTTCCCATAAATTTTTGTTTATATATTAAAAATATTAAAAATAGAATTGCTATGACATAGGTTAAGTAAGTTTAGCTTTAGTAGATATTATCATGTGATTTTTCTAATTGATTAAATCAGTTTACACACCCACCAGGTTTTAGTTGCTCTAAATGCTTACTAACACTTGGTATTGTATGGTTATATAATGGTACCTTATTGTGGCTTTTAGGTTGCCTGATAACTAATGATGTTGAACACCTTTTCATATGTTTTCTTGGCCATTTGGATGTTCTCCTTTGTTAAATGACCATTTAAAAAATCGGGCTTTGGGGCACCTGGGTGGCTCAGTCTGGTTAAGTGTCTGACTCTTGATTTCTGCTCAGGTCATGATCTCAGGGTCATGATCTCAGGTTTGTGAGATAAAGCCCCATGTTGGGCTCTGTGCTCAGCATGGAGCCTGCTTAAGATTCTTTCTCTGCCTCTCTCACCTCTCCCCCTCCCCTGCTCGTGCTCTCTCTTAAAAAAAATTGGGCTTTTATTTTTTAAAACACTGTAGGACTTCTTTACATTTTCTACATAGGTTTTTTATATGATACCTATGTTGAAAATGTCTTCTAGTATATAACTTGTCTTTTCCTTGTCTTAAAGGGTGTGTTTTATTGACTAGCAATTCTTAATTTTAGTGAATCCAGTTTATCAATATTTCCCTTTATGGTTATTATTTTTGTGGCATGTTTAAGAAACCTTTACTTAGCTTAAGACCATGAAGATTATTAATTTATTTAACTTCTGGAACCTTTATTTTTCACAGTTACATCTACAGTCTATCTGGAATTTATTTTTGTGTATGGTGTGAGATGGGGTCAAGATTTTCTTTCCATATGAATATCAAATTAATTAATGCACCATTTATTTGAAAAAATCATTTTTTCCCACTGCACTGTGTTGACCCTTTGTCATAAATCAAATGACTGTGTATGTGTGGGTCTATTTCTGGAGTCTATTTTGTTACACTGGTTTGTCTATCCTTCTGTTCATACCACACTGTCTTCCTTACTAGGTATATTCCAAAGTATATACCCAAATGTACTAGATTGAAAGATACATACAAGAATGCTTATAGTGGCATTAACTGTGGCAGCCCCAAACTGGAAACAACTCAAATGCCTGTCTTGTAAAATAGCATATCATGCAATGGAATACTATAAAGAAAAAAGACCAAAAGAAAGAACAAAATGAACAGATGACTGCTACATGTACCCCACCAGTCACTCAAGCATAATGTTGAGGGAAGGACAGCAGACAGAAAACAATGCGTATTGTATGATTCCGTTTATATAAAGTACCAGAACAGGTCAACTAGTTTGTGGTGATAAAAGTCAAAACAGTGGTTACATTTGAGGCTAAATGAACATTTGAGGTGGAACCGAGGAGGCTTCTGAGTGCCATTAATTTTTGGTTGCTGACTCTGGGGGTGGTTTTGAGAGTGGGCACTTTGTAAAAATCCATTGAGTTGTAGACACTCATGATTTTTCTGGAGGTATGTCATACTTCAGTAAATAAGTTGGTTTAAACAATTCCATTGTGAAAATTAATCAAATGCAGGTACTTATTGGCCACTCCACTCTGCAGAATGTGAAGGACATGCCTTTCACAGTTTGCTGCCACCTGTTGATGGACACATGAAACCTCTTGTAGTTGCTGCGGAGCACTTGGGCCGCGGTGGGACCTCGCAGCGTCCGGAGCCGGAGCCGAGTGACCGTGTGGAGGGCAGGTGGAGAGAAAGGCAGCTGGTTGGAGCAATGTGAAGACTATCTTTCCTGGGCTGTAGTGAGCGCACATAGGCAGCTGAGCCGGGGTGGGGAGTTGACCCAGTAGTGAATGGTATCTTGGGCATTGGAGTCATTTTACACTGTTGTGATTGCTGACAGTTTTTCTGACTTATTTGGTGTCATGTCGAGCATTTTAATCCCTCAGGTGTGCTCAGAAGGTTTAATGTTCGAAAGTGTGCTACTGATACAAAACTTTGAGAACCACTCATTTGTGGAGCACCTGTTCTCTGCATGACCGTTTTCTAGATTGCGCTTTTTCGTCTCAAAAGCAGTTAACAAACAGAAACCAGTTATCCAGGTCTTCAAGAAAAAAGTGAGAGTTGTTTGATTAGCACTGAGTGGTCAGCATAGAGTTTTAGCTCTGCCGATGCTTATCTTGTCCCATCTAAATATTTTTCCAGGTGGGGAAAACACCAAATCTTCAGATAGGTCATTTTAGGACCTGAGAATTAAGTCTGGATTCTAAAACTGCTAATGTGTCCATCCGTTAGAGTCCAATTACATCAATTTCTGGGGCTTTCCTAAAGTACCCTGGGAGATTTTAGGCTGTAGCTAGGGTTAAGAACAGCTGTGAAACCTTTCTCCTATGTTATGTCTTTGCCGCATTTAGCTCTGTTAGATATGAGAGAACAAGCAGCTCCAAGATTGTGCAGGCGACAGACAGTTGGTGATCCTGTGGCTGGTGGGGAACAGGGGACAGGGTTCAACCTTCAGGTGCCTCATAGAAGATTTCCCATAAGAAGCTGAGCTGCCATTTTTCTGAGGGGAGAAAAAGTACTGAGTAAGGAGAACAGTTCCTCAGTCAAATCTGGAGAAACAGATTTTAAATATGAAAATGATGGTCTACACTGTGTACCCATTGTGCCATAAGAATGTATTTTTGATCCAAGTAAAGGAAGACGTTGTGTCAGTTCCCAGAAAGGCCCGGGGCTGGTTATTTGGAGCCTTCATCTACCTGGATTACTCCTTACTGTGCAGCACTACTTCCTGGTCCATCTCCTGGCCATTTTCTGTCCCTGACGAGAGAAAAGACATCTGTGTGCTTATGGCATTCTGCATACAGAGGAAGAACTTCCCTAGGGGGAATATTTTTAGGAAGAATTAATTCGACTGAGGCCATGAGCACTGTTGCTAGAGATCGATGATTGTACATTTCAAACTTGCTGAAAGGAGTCCTCACATTTCCTTTAACCAGCTCATCTTATGTTCAGGTGGCAGTGCATGGCAAAATCCTTTTTACTCAGAGAACATTCTAAAGCGACACTTGTCAGACAGGTATCTATTCGCACGTGTGATTTATGCTGGGAGGAAGAGAACCGATCCGGTGATGCTTCAGTGCACCCCATTGTGGTGGGCTGACAGTCTGGGCTGGTATGTCATGACCTTTGGGTGAACGTCTACTTTCTGACTGCTGTGGCATTTTCTTCTCGCCACACAGGTCCTTGTGGTCAGGAGGAATGGCCGTTGAACTTCTAGAGCAGCTGTAAAATGATTTTCTTGGCTGCAAAGCGGTAACATGAAAATACGCAGTGTTGCATGGTCATGGTCTTATTTACGTGGTGTGTACTTCTCCTCTACTTTGTTGCTCCGTTAGCACATCGTCATCGGTCATGTTTATTCTTTTAGGTTAATTTTTTTCTCTTCCACATTAGCGTGGGTGGGTCTGTCAGCAGAGAAGCTTGTGTCCACGTGTCCTGGGTAGGCACAAAGGAGAGGCGTGTGATCTGGTGGGAGGGCCGAGCCTTTGGGGACTCCTGTCTCTAGAGGCTGGAGAAGTACCCGTAGTTTGGCAGCAGAAGAGTGTCCTGGTGCCTTCCTGATTATGATTAGGGCCTGTTTATTAATGCATACATCTTTAATAAGTAGTTTATTTCTTTATAAATGGGAAGAACAGTAGAAGTGAACTTTAACATTCTTTGGGGGAGAGAACCTACAATCTTTTTGTGGAAATTAAGTACTCTGTAGTATTTACCAAGCAAAGAATCTGTAAGGAAAGAATTTTCTTTCCTCCAGCATAATTAGCCAGATCTTCTTCCCCGTCTTCTTTGCTAGGGAAGAAAATATTGTTGAAGAATATTTTTAAATAGTTAAATAACCCTTTTGTCCCAAAGAATAGCTGCCATTGGTGAATGCTACCCTGAGGGGCCTAGAAATAAGAGAGTGAAATAGAGGGAGAGGAACAGGGTACATGGGCCTCTGCTGGGCTCCTTACTTAAAAGTACATGAGAAGTGTCCTTTTTGGGGCAGAGTCCTGGCCTACTGCATTTATCCTGCTGTCCTTGTCATTACCAGACAGTGAGGTAAAAAAAGAAGATGGCTTAGAAGATGTCACCAAATAACAGGGTGTGAGAAAGCTCCTGTCCCCAGAGAGAATTCAGCAGCTCTCAGGCCCACCATTCCTAGGAACACCAGGGGCCATTGGATCCATCAATCGTGCTCCAAAAGAGTACTTTCAACCAGTCCCACACCAGGCTGCAGATAGGAAGAGATGTAATTGCACAGCCAGTTGGCAGAGATTGCTTGTGGCTGGAGGGGCCGCCCAGCTATGTGAGGATAGGGATTGTGGGGGTGGGTAGGTTGGGTGCTGGAATCAGTAGCTCTGCCGGCCTGTGATCCACTGGCGGCACAGTGTGGTGGACCAGGAACACTCAGGCACATTCATCAGGAGGCTGTGCTTTACAGGTGATGGAGAGGAGAACAGAGGTATAAGGAGAGGTACGGTCAGCTCTGGGGTGTTCTGCTTCTACTGCTGTTGAGGGGATGCCCTCCATAAACAGCTCCAAGAGCTAATTCACTTGATGGTGGATTGAAGCTTGGCTCCAAGACATGCCATGGCACTGTGGCCACTGTGCAAACAAGAACAGCAGATAGGTTAGCCTGGCTTGTGGGCATGCAAACTGAACAGGAATGGAGCATCTTGAGAGTGAGAACAACAGTCTAGCAACTACATTCGCGGGAGGGCTAATTTCATCCAGAGAGAGGACAGCAAATCTAGCCTCAGGCTTTTCTGCTGTATCTGAACAGGGTGGACCACTGGGCTTATGTTTAAAACGAACAACAGAAGAGCCTCAAGTAGGTAGAGAGGCTGGCTTCCCCTAGTTTCTCTGGAGAGGCTCAAACCTGAGACCTGGCCTCCAGCTCTGGTGGTCAAGGAGCTGGCTGTGGAGAGCGGGAGCTGCAGGTCCACAGTTAATGGTTCTGATTTAGGGTCTGTGCCCTCTGTGTGATTGAAAGGACTCTGGTTTCTCCTCTTTTTTTGCTGTAAGAAATACGGGATTTCTTATCTGCCAGATTTCTTACATATAGTTTGAGCACCTGGGTAAATATTTGTTGCATGATTGATGTGGTAAGTGAAACCTGTGTAGATCTTGCAAGGATCTGTTGTCTGAATGATTCAGTTTCTGCAATCTTACTGTTGATTTGATTCTCTATGTGAGAAAGGTCTGTGTTGTTCCTGTAAGTTTGCTCATAAATCCATTAAACTACTTGCTCTCTTCCCCCCAAAAACCCCAGCAAAACCTCTATCCTATTTTAAAGGTCACATTTAATTTTTCCCCTTCTCTTATCATCCATAACTTAAAATGTTGTTTTCAATACACCCTGTTCCACCTTATTTGAATATCATGTTTTGGTTTCATATTTTTAATTTCGTTCACTCTGACGTTGGCTTGCTTACTGTTTTAAATGGCAACACTTAACCCCAGGCCTTATGTATTGTCCCCAGTCCATCATTTTTATTATTTCTCAGCTCTGTGAGCTGGTGGGTTGGTATGATTACTTTAATCATTACCAGGAGAGTGATGTTGAGGTCTTAATCTCAGAGTCTCAAAAGGGTCTGTCAGCAGTGACTGTGATACTAAAGAAAATCACCTTCATTTTTTTTTGGACAATGGTAAAAATTCAGAGAGAAGAACTGGGGAAGTCTCTAAAGGCAATAATAATTTAAATACAGTTATTTCTGTATTTTTCAGTGGACTTGAATACTTTTAATTAACAAAATTACGAACTACGCTTTATTCTTTTTCACATAGAGAGTATCCAATTGAAGACAGAAGATCTAAACTTTATATCTAGCTTGTATTTTGACTTTTAAGAAAGTCAGTTAAACTCTTTATATCTTTTTTTATTTTCTATAAACTGAAATAAAGCTGTATGTTGATCTCATTTCATCAGGATAATCTTCCTGATGATTTGAAGGAAGTTTAAAACTCCTAAAGCAGGATGTTTTGATAACCTAAAATGGTGGTAAAACAAACAAACAAACAAACAAACAAACAAACAAACAAAAAAACAACACTTCAAAACCAAAAAAATCTGGGCAAATTCATTTGTATGTTAATAACACTTCATATTTGCATAGTTCTTTAATCTCTGGGAGGCACTTTTAACACCAACTCGGTTTAACAACTGTCTTGTGCTGTAGACCTCATTGGTGGCCCCCACTTTACAGGCAAAAGTGTTGAGGCCCATGTATACAAAGTCACACGCAGTTGCACAAGACGTCAGCAAGGCTGAGCTTTGGCCCCAGTTCCCCTGACCTGCTATGCAATCCTCCCCTCACCTTCTGTGCTACGCAAGTCCGTTCACACATCTTATTCATGTAAACGGGGTAGGTGGCACTTAATTCCTCACCCACTTAACTGACAAGACACAAAAATAGAAACCCAGTATCATCGACAAGTAATCTTGGGGCAGCACCTATATGAGGTGCTGAACTCTACTGCTGATTGAGAAACCAGAGTTGTTTTTCTGTTGTGAAAGGCCCTGAAGTTTAATGCCTTGAACATTTGTCTTTGGCCCACTATTATTTAGAAAAATTAACTGCTTGGTTGCTTCTTCTGATAAGACAGGGCATCTGTGCATCCTTGAAGTTAGAAAGATTACATTTTTTCACAAAATTTATTTAGCAAGTTGTACCTATTTGTCATTCCAAGAGAGCAACAGTATCACGCCAGGCCATTCTGGAGGCCACCTGTTGCTTTCAAGAGCTCCATGGAAGGTGTGGCTCCCACGTGACTGGAGACCCTTCAGAATGTGAGGGCTGTGTCATGCCAGATGTGCTGGGGCAGCCTGTTCCCACGGTCACGTGACCCAGGGTGGAGCTGGTGCTGATGAGGGTCACAGACTGCCCTATTCTGAGCCAACGAGCTTCTCTGAGGGAGAGATTCCACTCTCTGGGCCAAGTCTGCACCCCTGACTCTCGAGGAGCAGTGCCTACACAAGTGGACAGCTGTTGACAAGGAAATCTGTGGATGTCCATCCTATCACCTCCTCCCCACCATCCTTAACATATGCTCTCATCTCTTGCTTCTGAGAGAAATTCCTCAGCCTTTGCCTTGAGCCCTGGTTGCCAGTCCTCCCTCTATTATGGTAGAGGGCTGCCTCCCTTCCCCACTGTCCCTGTACCCCAGCTCCCATCCTCTCCCTCCTATATCTGTAGCTTCTACTTCTGTGCTTGTGTCTCCTCCATCAGCATGCAAACATGCTCAGGTTCTTAAACAGGGAAGGTTGCAATACTTTCCCTCCTCCCTCATCAGCTCTCTCTTCAGCTACATCTTGAAAGAGCAAGTGTCTGTGATCTTCTGCTCCGTTTCCTTTCCTTGCATTTACTCCTGCACTGTCTGCCACCAGTGAAGGTCATCGGGGCTCACTGTGCCATACAGTTAATCAGCCTCCTTCCCTTATCCCAGGCCTCATCCTGGACAGTATTTCCACACCCGGGGCTGCGGTTAACTGGGCATTCACTGCTGAGTCTCCAGTTGATGTCTCTAGCTCAGATTTGCCCTCAGAGCCGCAGCTACAGCTGTCTACTCAGTGCACTCAGCGCATCTCACTGCAACATGTTCAAGTTTGGATTTCCCTTTCTTATCCTGCTTCCACCCTCCTCTCTGGGCCTTGTCTGGAGCTGTTTAGTTTGGTAAATGGTACCACAGCCCATCTACCTTTCTTTGTGGTCAGAGAATCAGTCTGGATGAAAGAATATTTTTTTAAAGGAATTGGAAAGCTTAAGAAATTATAGCAAGCTCTTTTTTCACAAGAAAAATACTTGCATTTACCCTTTTTTTTTTTTTTTTAAGCGATGATCAGTTTGGGTAAATGTTGGTTTTAAAATTTAAGTAAGTGCGGGATGCCTGGGTGGCTCAGTTGGTTAAGCGACTGCCTTCGGCTCAGGTCATGATCCTGGAGTCCTGGGATCGAGTCCCCAATCGGGCTCCCTGCTGAGCAGGGAGTCTGCTTCTCCCTCTGACCCTCCCCTCTCTCATGTGCGCGCTCTCTCTCTCAAATAAATAAAATCTTAAAAAAAAAAAAAAACTGGCTTAAAAAAAATTTAAGTAAGTGCATGATTGCTATGGCAAGAACATAGGCTGAATTGAATTAAAATGATATAACTTGTAAGTATAATTTTCCAATTTTCATTCTAAAATGGTTTGGTGGAAATCATACAACTATCTAGGTATTCATCTGCCTCTGCCCTCAACCTCCTTTAATTTTTGAGAGTCTCCTACTATTTGCCATGAATTGGTTTACTTGAAGTTACAAAGGAAAATTTAATTGGTATCTGGCTCAGAACCATTTGTTTCTGATACGAAAGGTGTTATAAGTTAGGAATGCGTGTATTTGTGAGCCAGAGAGGGACAGTTTTTAAGCATTCTGAAGAGGGGTATCCACATGAAGACTTGATTTTCTTTTAAGGTTTCAGTTTGGAGTCTAATCATCTTTAGACTGGGGAAGCAGTTCTTATTCTGGGATACATGATTTGTAATTTTTCCCCATCCATTTCCTTCCTGTTGCTTTCAAATTTGTTTCTGTGAAGAATTTGTGTGTGTGTGTGTGTATGTGTGTGCCAAAGATATTACCAAGTGTTTTTGCTGCAGGTGAGTGTCAGTGGGGTAGAATGATACTATGCATGGTCTAGAAGTCGCCACTGCAGTGCCTTCATGTGACAGAACCAGTTTTGTTCCCCACTGATAGGCACTAAAGCAGGCCTGTCCTGCCACATGACCATGGACGTCTGTCTCTCCGTACCCTGGAAGATGCTAAAGACAGCGAAATACATTGGCACTCCAGCATTTTAATTTTACTTTCATCACTGAATTTGGTGAGACACAAAACCCCTGTGTTGGTTGTACAGCAAAGTCCTTGCTAATGAAAGCGTAGAATCACAAGAAGCCCTGGTGTGCTCAGCAGCAGGTATGCAGCTGCAGGAGAGGACAGAGCTCCAGAGCCTCGGCGAAGTTGTGGGAGAAGCCACCCCGGTGGGAGGGTGGCAGGGCGGGGCGGGTTATTTCTGGGAAGTGGTCAGGTTGGTTTTGTGGCTGGGTATAGAAGAAAAGAACTAAAGCAGTGTTGTAAACTTGGCACCAGACACTCAAGGTGGCCGACGTTCCTTCTCTTTTAAAGCAGATTTTGGCAGGACAGGCCCCTTCAGCCTGCAGCTGGGTAAGCCCATTGGCATCTTCATTACAACCACCTGATGCTATTCATTCCTTGTGTGTATGTAATTTCAAAGAATTTGACTTTTGTGATCTCTTTTTGGAAAGTACAGTGGCATGAATATCTTTGAAATGTAGAATTGCGACAGCAAAAAAAACCCCCACCAAAAACAAACCCTTGATCCCCTGAAAGAAGGAGCATCTGGACATGGGGCAGCTAATTCGGCTTTGCTGCTTTGGTGAAAAGTCCCATGTGTTGTGAGCACTTATAGCTTTCTCTGTCCTTGCCCAGTTTTGTCAAGCCTGCCATCCAGTAATCCCCCAAAACATTTGATGCACTGACTGCGTGCAAAGTTGTCAGTTTGGCCAGGCCCAGGGCCACGACTTTTACTCCTTAACCTTTTTAAGAGATCTTGACCAAAAAAAAAAAAAAAAAAAAAGGGAGCAGACTGTGGAATGCATTTGGTTAACAGTGAGGACAAATGTGAGAGGAGTGTGTGTGAGAACATGCATGTGTGTCTTCAGAAGGGGAAAATCCTGTTTTCACGGGGAGGAGCTTACCAATGGGGCTGGAGTATTTGGTAGCTCGTTACCTGGCCTTTGAGTGAGTGAGGTCAGTCTTTCAGTTCCAGGCTTTGCCATCACCACTGCGGATGCTGCTGAGAACCGAGCAGTGCCTCTGCCCACTTGCTGTCCTCGAAGCCCTGCCTGGCAGCAGATAACCAAGCCCAGTAGCCATGGCAGCCTCTGTGCACGCAGAAGCCGGTAGACTCCCGGAAAACCTCCAGAACACAAGTGAAGGTCGTTTTGGTTCTGACAGCCTTCTGTTGAGATGTGTACTGGATCTCTCCTTCGTGACACAGACAGCGTCGCTTGGTGCTGTCCTTGCCACAGAAGGCCCAAGGTGTGCGGGCACAGGGAGTGAGGTCAAGTGAATGGAACTGGAAGAGGCTTGGGGGATTTTCACACCCCTCACTCATGCCTATTCTAGTCTGCTGGCAGAGTGGGCTGTGATTCACTTGGCACTACGTGCCTTTTATCATTAAAACAGAAACTAGAGGTTGAGGCTGATTGTTGAGGACCAGGACCCACTTTCAACTTCTGCATCAAACTGGAGCTGTAGTATACAGTGTACTTTCTGTTTTAGCTGTACAATGTAGATTTCTTCCATTATTTTTTTCAGGAACAGCCAGTTCATTTTTGCATTTCAAATGAGAGAGTATTAGTATTTCCAAAATGTTTAAACTTCTGTGTGCAAGCAATGAATTTCCAAGGATAAAATTAATTGCATGCAAAATTTTGTGGCCTTGTGCATATGTTTCTGAGAAGTTTTTGTCAGATTTCCAGAGGCATCTGAAATTTAGGAAGCAACCAAACAATTGATTCAGAGCAAAACTGTGCTGGGGTAGCAGCCCCAGCTTACTGTTTAAGCCTCCTCAGAATATTGACAGTGTACAGGCAGCCTTTTAGTTCTGTGTCCCGTCTTTGGGGCAACTGAAGGAAGAAGCTGATGGGAATGGGTCCCCACAAACGGAGGAGTAGTTGCTGACAGGTGCCCATCACTCTTTAGGCCCAGTAAAGGCACCACTAACCATCCTCTGCTTTGATAAGCATCATCTAGATCTATACAGAGAGGCTTCTGTGACAGGAAGGACTTACAGTTGACCCTTGAACAAGGCAGGGGTTAGGGGTGCCGAGTCCAGTGCAGTCAAAAATCCATGTATAACTTTTGACTCCCCCCAAAACTTAACTACTCACAGCCTGCTGTTGATCAGAAGCCTTACTGATAACATAGTTGATTAACACATATTTTGTATATTATATGTATTCTGTACTGTATTCTTAAAATAAAGTAAGCTAGAGAAAAGAAAATGTTAAGAAAATCATAAGAGAAAATACATTTATAGTACTGTACTGTATTTATCGGAAAAAATAAATCTGCATATAAGTGGACCCGTGCAGTTCAAACCCGTGTTGCTCAAGAGTTAAGTATAGGGTTAAGTAGCAGGACTGCAGACTGACTTTCATGGTCCTAGGCCCTTTGCTTTTTGTGGTCTCCTTCCTCCATTTAAAAAAAAAATGAAATTATTGCAACTATGCTGACATAAAGACAAATTTATTAATATTATATAGTAAAACATTCAACGTGATGGTTCTCTTTTCTTCTGATTTTAAAAGAAATTCAAACATTTTTGTGGGCCCCTAAAAAATATTGTGGGCCTTAAGCATTATGCCTACTGTCCAGTGGATAACTTGGCCTTGCCTGATGTGTATAGATGATCCCGATTTTCTTTCTAAAATGTGTGAAGAAGTAGAATATACAAATAGCTATGTTCTTTTTATTTCTAATCTATTATTCTTGAGTAAAGTTGAATTTTTGAGCATACCATGAATTTAAATTTTGGAGAGAATTTTCCATTGGTTAATATGTAAATTGTCTCTTCAATTTAGATTTTATTGTATTGTCAATTTTTGCAAAGAGGTTCATTTTCAAAATTCTAACAAAATTTCTGTTTTAAAATGAAAAATTTACCCTCTTAACACCAGCAGTTTGTATTCTACAGTTGAGAATATGTACTCTTTTGAGTATACACAATGGAAATATTTTAAGCATTCTTTCTGGTTTGTTTATTATGTGAATATATCATAGCTTTTACATAATAAATTATTTTCTAAAATGAATTAGTTTTACATAGGAACTTATATAGTCATTTCCTGACCTGAGAAGTTTTTTATTACTTCTTTGAGTAAAAATCTACTTTAAGAGATAACAGGTAATAATTTGTGACTTGGAAATTTCAGAGTGGCCGCCAGGGAAAGCATGCTAAAAATAGAAACTGTGTTTATTTACTCTCTGCTCCACCCAGGCAAACACACAGCCATGTGTTTGCAGGCTTGGGGACTGTTGATGGTGACTTGGAGGGTGTTTTTTAATTTTTTTTCCCCTGTTGCAGAGTTGAAGAAAGAGATCATCCTTTTAACTTCTGATTCCTGTTTCCTTTCTTTGCCAGCTCAGATGAATTATTTTCACATGCTGTTATCTGAAAATGAGTTTGGCCATGTTAGTTTAGTTTTGGTTCTTTATCATCTTTCTTTTTATTTATATATTTAAGCTCTGTTTCATGAAAGGAAATTTTGAAATTGTAGGTTTCAGTAATGATTATGCTTTAGAAATTTGTTAGTTTATAACTAAGTTTTCCTGTGTCTTTCATGCCAGCATGTCTGAAAAGATAGCTACTTATTTGGTTATTGTATTTAAAAGGGCCTAGAGTATGAGTTTAGTTCTTGAGTAGCTTTATTACCTAGGAAAGGCACAACTTCCTAGGACTGAGTATTAACCAGAGCCTGTCATTTGTGTGATGGATTATGGGAATCCTGGAGAAGTGCACAGGGTAGTGCAAAGCCATGACTCCCAGACAGGCAGCCCAGTGATACCGCTGGTGGATCAGCCACACATTTTACTGGTCAGGTGCTTGAAGCAGATACTACTATCATGATGTTTTGCCCAAGTGGTGTTGCTTTATTAACTCTACAGCAAGATATTAGGGCACTGATGATGCCAGTTGCACAGAGCACTGCTTTGGAAGGATTGGTATGTTGCGTAGGCTTTGGAGTCAGCTGGTTTGCTATGAATCGAGGCTGGGATCACCTATTAGCATTAGTTTCCTCATCTCTAAAATAGGTATAATAATGGGATCGACCTCACCAGGTTTTTGTGAGAATTAATTGAGGCCATATATGTAAAACACAACCTTCATAAGAATTAGTGACTGCTTTTGTACTGACTTACAGAATAGCAGGAGTCTAAACGTAGTATTTTTGAGTCACGCCCTTCAGGTGGGATTTGGCTGTTTTCCTTACCTACTTTCAGAATGACTGCATGAAAGAAATATTGATTCACTTTATTTCAGTTTAGTTTATTTCAAAACATTTAATGAATCTTCTCTACATTTTTCATTCTAGTGCTTTCTATTAATTCCAGTATTTTACTCCAAATAACCTTTAAGCAAATAGAAGTGAAACTTAATTATTTGTCTGTTGTCATATATATAGTTTGTTTAACTTAGGGTCCAGATAGGTCCCACATATTGCAATTCTTTTGATGTGTCTCTTAAGTTTTAATTTTCCCCACGTCAGTCAGTCATTGCCTGGGGACATAACACTCCATGGTTAGTGGAGAGCTGTTAGCAGCCACTACTCAGAGCAATTGGGGGATTTGGGTAGGGCACCAATGGCATCCACTACTTGGTGGAGAATTCCAGGCAAAGGAAACAGCATTAGCAAAGACCCAAGAAAACCATACCACAGCTTGTTGGTGGAGTGATCAACTTGGTTGTCTTGGAGGCAGGCAGCTCTGGGAGGAGATGGAGGACTGAGGCTGCGTCCCAGGTTGTGGTTTATTTTACATTTTTGATCCTGGGATTTAAAATCGCTTGTTTATTCAAATGAAGATGAAATTAATAAAAATGTGATGGTAGCAGAGACTATTGGAAATATATAGTGTATCAATTTATTATCTGATAATGCCTAAATTGAAAAATTATTGCAATGTGTGATAAGCATTGTGGTATCTAAGTTAACTAGATAGTTTGGAACAAAGTATGTGTCAGCCTTCTTTATATTTTTCCTTTTATTATATTATAAAAGTAATGTTAGTAATTATATAAGTAATGTTAGTACATATAATGACATCCCAGAGGGCAGACTGTCGTTATCACTGAGTCCCAGGAAGAATCTAGAAGAGCTTGGGTTATCCACCTACTGAACTTGGGTGAAGGTAGAAATATTTTACCAACTGAAGAGATCTTTTCATATTTTTGTCTAATAAATTTAAACAGTTGTTATCCAAATTGATGCTCCAGAGCTGAGTTCTTTTTTTTTTTTTAAGATTTTATTTATTTATTTGACAGAGAGAGACACAGCGAGAGAGGGAACACAAGCAGGGGGAGTGAGAGAGGGAGAAGCAGGCTTCCCGCGGAGCAGGGAGCCCAATGTGGGACTGGATCCCAGGACTCTGGGATCATGACCCAAGCCGAAAGCATACGCTTAAGGACTGAGCCACTCAGGCACCCCTTGAACTGAGTTCTTGAGGTGATAACTTAAAATGTACACTCTTAACACAGAGGTCAACAAGGACCTGGGTTTAAATTCTAGCGGCACTTACTGTTGGGCAAGTTATATAGCTTCTCTATGCTGTAGCTTCCTCATCTATGAAAAAGGAGTAATAACAGTGCTTCCTTCAGTGCCCTCCCATACTGATCTGTTGAGAATGGGTATATTACAGCATTTAGCGCAGGGTTTGGTCCACCAAAGCTCACAATAGTTCTATATGTCATTCTTCCTATTCTTACTGATACTGTTTATTCAATATCCTTTGGGATCATTGAGTTAAGGTACACTAAGCAGACAATGACAAATGAAGAGGATTAGGAACAAGGATATTTTATGTGCCCTAGGGTTGAAATTTGCATGCTATAACTCTTCTTTTCTATTCTGTAACTTCTTTTATACTCTGCAACTTACTTAATATTGCTTTGGAGTCCCCACTCTTATTCAACAAAAGACGAAATATATAAAAAATAACTGCCTTTTGGTTTAACACAGCCTACATTCGATTAATAGCTGTTTCTTATAGATAATTAGGAAATTTAAAATTTAGGATGAAAAAATAAAATTTAGAGTGGTTTCTTCCTCGATGGGGTCTTCCCTTACCACCCCTAAGAAACAATAGAATTGGTCTGAATGATTACCATTATTGCTATTTGGTCGTGGCCCACTCCCTGTACACCCATTTATCAGCACTGCATCCACACATTCTTGTTTCCCTCGTGTTACTAAGGTGAACTAGTCTAGGTCTTCCCCAAACCAGTCTCCAGTTCAGATGCAAGATCTCCACTGCCCCCCGACCCTTACCCACTCAGCTTATTCATATAGCATTTTCCTCCTCTCTCCTGTAGTTTGTTTTTACTCTCTATTTGATCATTCCCATCAGCAGAGAACATTCTGATATTTCTTCCATGTTCTCTTGATGCCACTTCCCTGCTTGCCCAATCTCTTTGTTTCCCTTTGCAGCAAAACAACTTGAAGAATTGTCTGTGCTCACTGTCTCCAATTCTTTGCTCTTATTTTTTCTTAAACCCACTCCATTCATGTCCTTCCCCTCACTGTTGAGGAGAAGAGCTGCTCTTGTCAAGGTCACCAAGTCCTTAAATCCATCAGTCAGTTCTCAGTTCTCCCTTCCCTTTCCCCATCAGCAACACAGGGCATGGCTGATCGTTTCTTATCTCTATATACTTACTTCACAGGTCTTCATGGCTCCCTCCTCTCCCACATTCGTCCTGTCTCACTCATCTGTCTTTTCCCTTTGCTGATCCTCCTTCTCTTTGACCTCAAAATGCTGTAGTGATCTCCTTCCTTTTCTACCTGTTCTTTTCCATCTGTTTATACTCCTTGGGTGATTTCATCTTGTCTCATGGCTTTAAGTGCCATCTATATGTCAGCCACTCCCAAATTTATATCTCTAGCCCAGTATCTCTTCTGCACTCTAGGCTCCTATATCCACCTGCCTCCTGGACTTCTCCTCTTACCACGTCTCAAACGCAGTTCTCCTTTTTCCTCTCTATCTGCAGCCTTTCCTATCTCCGTTGCCTGGCACTCTTCCTAGTTGTTCAGGCCTAGCAGTCTCTTTGACTCTTCTCTTTCTCTCACACACTATCCAACCTATCAACAAATCCTTCTGGTCCTGTCTTCGAAATATATGTAGAAACTGAGAGTGTGTTGGAGGCATTATCCCCCCATTAGAGAGTTAGTAATGGGTGCAGCTCTGATTTGAACAGTTCTGTCAGGTTCCAGAGTTTTCACTATTATTTTGCATTAATACATTTTAAATTTTATATTTGCATGTTTAAAAATGTCTTAGCTTAATGGGAGAATAGAGAGACCATTCAAAACTGAGGAGCAGAAAAAGAATATTCCAGGGTATCTTTAGAATTCATTTAATTTGTCTCCCTAGTTCTAAGAAATTTAAATCTAATTCACAAAGTAGACTATATTCTCTTTTGAAAAAAGCCAGGTCTTGAAGAAACTGGAGTTCAGTCAGAACCTTTTCCCCAACTAGCTGATAATGTACAAGCTTCACTTTTGTTATTTATAGGTGCTGGTTTCTCATAGTTCATACAGTCGTAGCTTGTGTGGACAAGGGGTCCTTAGAACTATCTCCATTGACTGTTAGATGTTCCTTACAATCAATTTTCATGCAAAATGAAAATTATCATATCTTTGTCTGTTTTCATAGGTAGTATATGGATGTCTTGCCTCATAGACCACCAGCTAAGTGGTTTAGTGCAACTGTTGTATTATTTTTGTTTTAAATATTTGATTTTGATTTGAATTTATGGAAATATTTTGCTTGTCAATTTTTGAAAATAGTCATATTGTGCTTCAAAACTGTATCACAATTGTGATTGATCTTCAACCTTAGAAGCAAAAAACAGTTATGGAAGGATGAACACGGGTAGGTAAAATGGTGAATTTAATGTGTTCGGACATCAGTGCCCTCATAGAAAACACAAAATACAACCAGTTTGGTAAAATTGAAGGTCATCTGGCATCATTCAGAAAATATTACTTGCTAGTGGTTTCACGTTTATATATCAATTTTATTCCCAGGCATTTTGTTTGTCTCCACCCCTCCCGCCTGCCGGCCTTCATGAGTTGTAACAGTTTGCTCTACCATTTTTCTTTGAAGGGAACTGAGACCCATTTGGTTGTATAAGATGATGAGCAACATTGCTCAAAAATGCCAAAAATAGATTTGTGGGCTCCTAACTGTGAAATCAGGTGCTGAGTTATTCTGCTTTCTTCTCTTAAAAAATATTAACATACAATACTGAATAACTAATGACTGTACATGGATCTTAGTTAGATGCATAAAGATGGTACTTCCTTACCAAACCAAGTCAACCATCCAAACAAACAAAACCCTTCTTGAGATATTGGTGTTGGAAGATGGCCTCCTCCTACCAGCTGACTGTGTTCTCATTGTTCCCCACATCTGTCTTGTTATATCTGATGTTGGTACCAGGCTCTTGTCACCATACGCTTGGAACACTAATAATTAATCTCCTTTCCCCGTCCTCTTCCTTTCCCTCCAATCCTTTTCTGATAGTTTTCAGATGAATACCCATATAACACTACTTTGAAAATTTTTTCACTCAACATTTCCACGATGTTCTTTGCTTTTAGGCTGGAGCCCTGACCTTCATCTTGGTTTTCAGAATATCTCCCATCTATCCTTGGTGTCTCTCCAGAATCCTTTCCTGCTTCTCATCAACCCCCTGTTCTAGCCAGCTTGGGCCTCTCAGACTGCAGTCACTTCACCATCCTTCTCATCCCTCTGGTTTTATATGCTGTGTCCTACTCCAGAAATGCACTTCCTGTCCTTTGTGTAGCATGCCCAGCCCTTCTAGGAGGTCACTTCTCACTCATTAATTGAAATTTTGATTGTAGGGGTGGCTCTATTCTTTAGCTTCTGAGATTCTTCTGTGGGCTTACGAAATGTCTTCACTGAGAAAATAGGATGACTGCCTAGTATGGAATGTGGTGTAAAATTTTTCTTAATTATATTATCAGATTTGGCCTGCTTGGGTGGAAGCATCTGGTTTTTGGTTTTGGCTCCGTCGTGATCTTGGTGTCGTGAGATTGAGCTTCATGTTTGGCTCCACACTCAGCGTGGAGTCTGCTTGAGATTCTCTCTCCCTCTCCCTCTACCCCTCCCACTCATGCTCTCTCTCTCTCTCAAATAAATAAATAGGGGCGCCTGGGTGGCTCAGTCAGTTAAGCCTCCGACTCTTGTCATGATTTCAGGGTCGTGGGATCGACCCCTCCGTCAGGCTCTATGCTCAGCACGGAGTCTGCTTGAGATTCTCTCTCTCCCTCAGCCTCCCCCTGTACTCTCTCTTGCTCTGTAAGATAAATAAATAAAAAATAAATAAATCTTTAAAAAATCATATTATCAGATTATTGCTGAAATTCTGTTATGACTAGTAGACAAATTAATATTTTAATGGTTTACTGCTTTCTGCTATATTTAATTAATATCATTTTAGATTTGGCTATAAGGAAGATGAATGTTAAAATTTAGTCAAAGATTTTGAGAAATGTAAAGTGACTTTGCTTTGAGAACATGAAATTAAATCCAATTACTTATAGAATAGGAATATTATAAATATATTTGTATATATATAATTAAGCTTTCACAAAGTCATTTTCATGATTACATTGCTAAAAAACAAAACAAAACTCAATCATTTTGAATAGAATGCTTGAATTTTAAAATGGAATTTTTAAATTTATCTATTTATTCATTTATTTTTAAATAAATGAATTTTTATTTATTTTTATTTTAAAGTAAGCTCTACGAGAACCCAATATGGGACTTGAACTCATGACCCCGAGATCAAGAGTCAACATGCTCTACTGACTAAGCCAGCCAGGTGTCCCTTAATGTGGAAATTTTGGTGTACACATTATTTATGAGAAGTTTTTTGTTTTAGTTTTGAGTTTGGGAAAAAGTAGTTGGAGAGAAAATTAAGGTAACTCTAACATAGATCTTAATATAGTCTATAAAGTTTTCATGAGGATAATAAAGTGCATTTTGTGTATGTATATGGAGAAATATATATAACAGTGAGGGGAGAAACTAGGTAGAAGCATACTAGTTCAATTAAATTTTCTTAAACACTAATATTATAGAGGAGAAAGATGGGTTTTCAAAGGATATATTCCCTAAGTTCACCCATCATTAATTTTAGTATGTTGGATTTAATTGTGAGCCTATTAATTAGTGTATTAGTGTACTTCCAAGATAAATTTAATTTGAATTTTCAAGTTTTTTTTCTCTTGGTGGTCCAATTTTACTGGTCTAGAATTTGTGGTATTAAAAATAAAATATCTTTTTTTCTAATACAGTTTAGTAAATCTTAGTTTTCATGAAATTACATTATAATAGAAGTGAGTGATTAAAAATTCTTACAGAGTTTGTTAGAGAGTCTTCTTGTTTTGGGATTTGAAGAGAATGTGTGGTTTAATTTAAAGATAGATTCATAAAATATCACTTAAAATTTTATTTATTTTTTTAACATTTTTCTTTTTAAAGATTTTATTTATTTAACAGAGAGAGAGAGCACAAGTGGGCAGAGCGGCAGGCAGAGGGAGAGGGAGAAGCAGGCTCTCCACTGAGCAGACAGGCCGACATGGGACTTGATCCTAGGACCCTGGGATCATGATCTGAGCCGAAGGCAGCTGCTTAACTGACTGAGCCACCCAGGTGCCTCTCACTTAAAATTTTAAATAATACTTCCAATTTAAGAAACAAAGATTTCATCTGTATACAAAGCTGTATTAATAGATGTTAGAATGAATCAGTGAAAACATCTTTTATAATGTGGTAAAGAAAAATTGACATAAACCAAACAATGCATAATATTAGTGAAAATTCTTCTCTCTGTGAGGTTATTGCTTTTGATTTAAGACCTAGAAGTTGCTTAAGACTTCATTGAAATCTTCATATTTTTTCTTACGTTGCCTTTTTTAGTTTTAAGGTGAGAGTTCTCAGTATTAACATCCACACATTCATTTTATGCTAATATTTAGCTAAAACCTAACATAAAGTCAGCGTGTATTTGCTGTTAGAATCTCTGAAATTTTCAGTACATATTTCATTATTTTTAATTAATGAAATCAAAGCACGCTTAGTAAGGGCATATAATCTTGAAAAGCATTGTGTTTTGATCTGACTGAAAGGTTTTTGTTGTTGTTGTTGCTGCGTTTTGCTTTCATTCCATATTCCACATCCTTCCTCAAATTTGTCTATTCCCTAGTATGGCAGGCCTAGACAAATTTGAGGAAGGATGTGGAATATGGAATGAAAGATTACTCAGCTTTTTAAAACAACAACCAAATGCTTTGCTTTTGAGCTAGTTGTTTCTCAATTATTTTGATTAAGAAAATGTAATATTCCTCACTGTTATAGGTTTTGCTGAAGCTGATGGGTTTCTGTAGTAAATGAATCCACTGAAAGTGTCTTTCCTAAAGCATTGAAGAAGGGAAATAAAATGGTTTGTGGGGTGGGGAAATGGTCAAGAGGGACGTAGTCTCTCCTGGCGCTATTTCTGATGGAAAAATATGTTCTGAAGCTTGGCATTCAAATTTGTTACTACCAAAACTCCAGGAATAATTTACCACCAAGAGCGTCCAGTCTAAAAGAAGAAAATTAATACCATCTATATAAAGAGTCAGGGATATTATGGCATCAAATGAATGCACTTCATATAACTCTATCATCTTTTTAGTTAGAGGAAAAGTCCAAATTGTTCATGATGAATGTTGGAGCTATTTTGACGCAAAGTACTTGAAGAGACTTAGAATATAAATATATTATCAAAAGAATTTTGAAGGGTAAAAGGTAAAGATAGTTAAAATACTTGATGTTCCTTCATTGGTGTTCAGGTCTGTATGGTAAATTATATCTTAGGCTCTCTTCTCTCTTTTGTGGTCATACATTAGCCATGTGTCATCCTGTACCTCAAAGGGTAAAGGAACAACGTGTGTGTTCTTTATCGTCCCTCTCCCCTTGCCTGTGTTCTTTGTCTTATGAGCCCCTTGGAGACTCATAGTTTCCTTAGTAGGTTGCCTGGCAGTGACTGGAGAATGAGATAGCCAGGCTATAAAAGGCTCTTCCTTCCCTGGCTGAGCCTTTTCCTGGTACTTAGCTCTTTTCAGTCCTTCACAATCCGGATGTGCATAGGCTACAGTCACATTTTGTTAAGGACATACATCCTCTGTGTGCTAACGGATTGATCTTCCTTTCAGTTGGGTCAAGTCTGAAGGGCCTTTTTGACCTTCTGATTTATCTGGCTACCTAGCTAATAAATATAAGAATTAGTCCTAAAATTACACTTAGTAGTATTGTAGATTTTTTAGTATTTTTGGTTTTGTTTTTGGCCCAAACATGCCCCTCTGGCCATCTACAACTGTATCTGTATAACAAACAGCCTTAAACTTAGTGGCATGAACAATAACCATTTTATTATGATCATGGATTCTTTGGGTCAGCAGTTTGGACAAGACACATCTGGAGTGTCTTTACTCTCCAGTGTCTGGGCCTTCATTCGGAAGACTTGAATGACTGGGTGACTTAAACAGCTGGGGCTCCACTTGGAAGTTGGCTTACTCACTCACATATTGAGCATCTTGGTGTGGGTAATGGGAAGGTTGGCTCAGCTGAGTGCCTGTGTGTGGTCTTCCCAATGTGATTCTCAGGTAGTTGAATATTCCCCAGAGCAAGCCTCCTAAGAGAACCAGGTGGAACCTTCATGGTCTCTCTGACCTAGCCTCTGAGGTCACACTGAATCACCTCTACTGCACTGTTTTAGTGAGTCATAGGCCAGCCCAGATTCAGGACAGGGGAATGAGACCCCCATTTTTGATGGGGCAGTACAAGGTCACATGGAAAAAGACCATCCAGCATGAGGGACATTGTAGCAGTCATCTTGAGAATTTATGCATAAGAGGAAACTGCATCTTGATATTTTGATTCTACAATGCCAAATTTCTTTTTTCTTATGTGAATCATTCAAATGTCTCGTAATTTGAAAATTTAGTACTATGTAGAAAAAACCTTAGGATGATTGCCTGATTATTCATGTAATATGTAAACAGGTTAAAAGACCTGTTTGTGTTACTGACTTTTTATATAACTTTCATATAACTGCAGAATCAAAGGAGGACCGTTCAACACAGTCTCATACCTTTAATCTGAGAAGCTAAAGTAAGACTATAAGATTGTGCTAGGTTATTACAAGGAAGAACAAATTGTCACCAGGAACTTTACAGTCAACAAGGCATTTAAACTAGGAAGATAAAAAGGAGAGAAGTGTTTAAATACTGGAAATTTTTTTTTGTGCAGAAAATAAGTCTTAAATAACGTATGAAAACTTCCTGTAATGCTAATGACTGGATTGATTCTAAATAGTGTGCCACAGAGAGATGCACGTTGGGGGTTTAGCAATGGCTTCCTATTACATTACTAGTGAAGGTAATGGGGAAGAATTATGTTCCACCGAGTACAGAATTATCATGACTTTTTGTGTTGGAGGAAAAAGACATAGTTAATATGACAACCTGGGCAAGTTACTTCACCTCATTGGGTCTCAGTTTTCTTGTCTGTAAAGTAAGGGGTAGAAATCCCTTCCAGCTCTATAACGCTTTGACTTTATTGTCTTGTACTTACCTAGGCCCGGAGTAAGGCAGTTATATGGCATCTCAAAGTTAATATTAAATATAGAAGTACAAGGGTCATTTAGCTGTTTTAGAAAGTTATTAAATTATAATCATTTAAACTTGGCAACATCTAGAAACTTTTATTAATTAATCCCAAAAGTTAAATAGAGATACTGGAGGAAAACTCTGGATTAGGTAAATTATTTAAGATGATGTGGACATCATTCTTAAATTTAGAGCATTTACAAATCATAATACTTAGTATGAAATATCATAGATAAAATTTCCAGTTTTATTCCTTTGAACTCCAAACCTGAATTTACTCATTTGGAGCCAGAATTTAAATTCCTAAATAACACTTTAATAGTGCAGTAGAGGTTCTGGGGTTTTTTTCCCCCTAAGTTTTCAAATTTATTGAAATCATGTTCATCATATTCTCCCACCTTTTTTAATCCACAGCATATGTAGTTATGTCCTTCTTTTCATTACTGGTATTTTTTATTTGTTCTTTTTTCTCAATTAGGCTTGCCATGGCTTATCAGTTTCATAATATTTTTTTTTTTTAAGATTTTATTTATTTATTTGACAGAGAGAGACACAGCGAGAGAGGGAACACGAGCAGGGGGAGTGGGAGAGGGAGAAGCAGGCTTCCTGCGGAGCAGGGAGCCCGATGCGGGGCTCGATCCCAGGACCCTGGGATCATGACCTGAGCCGAAGGCAGATGCTTAACCGGCTGAGCCACCCAGGCGCCCAGTTTCATAATATTTTTAAAAAAGATTTGCTGCTCTTCTCTGTTGCTTTGTTGTATCCCCTTTCTGTTTCATTAGGTTCTGCTTTTCTCTTTACTTCCTTTATCCTCATTATTTCTTTTTCTATTCTTCTTTGAGTTTATTACTTTATTTTTGCTATTTTTCTGACTTTTAAAGTTATATATGCTTTAATGTTTAGTCTTCCTTTAGGGTATTCATTCTGTGGCTTGTATAGTTGGCTTACAAAAAAATACATGCTTTTTCTGACTAACCTTTTTTGGAGTCTGGTTGAGCGGGCATCTGTTTTCCTGGAGATGCTTCGCCCAGAGTGAGGAAGAGTTACCTCAGGTAGCAATGCAGGAATAAATGTTCTTTCCTGGGGATCCTCACTGCATGATTCTATGAATATGGACTTCAAAATGGTATTTTCTGGAAGCTGTGGCATAAGAATAGACAAAACAATTGGAAATTCATTCAGGCAAATTATGAAATAAATAATACCCTTATGTGCCATGTATGTGTCATCAGTCTAAAACTTAATCACCAGAACCCAGTTTATTTCCCTCACTGTCTCTGAAGGTGAAAAATCAGTGAGACAAACAGCCTGTGGGTTTTTAAACAAACTAACCTAATTTGTCCATAATGTTTTATTAATGGTACTGTTTGTAGTTTAGTTACTTTATTACCTAAAAAACCATCTTCCATACAATAGCATGTATATGTGACAACAGATTCTTGAGTCACTTAATAATGGATTCCAGATTCTGGAAAGGCTTGTTATTTAGAAGGCCAGTGAGGATATTACTTCATGGCTTTAGAATATCGTTAAACTTTTTAAAACTGCGTTTAATAGATATAATGTTAATCCTTGTTGTATTAACTCCTAGGGTATTCTACATAAATATAAGTTAACTTTATTATTTAATGTGATTATATGATAAACTTCTGTTTATTGAGAAAATGAACAACTGGAAAGATCAACCAGAAGTTTAAGAAACAGATACGTAGATTAGAGAGAGAGTGTGTGCACTCAAGAGAGCAAGAAATGTGCTGTGAGCCTTGTAAATGGCTCTTGCCCACTGGCTTGGCCATTGATGGGGTACAGAGGGCCAGCCTTCTAGGGAGAATGTGCTCATAGAATGCAGGAGTGCAGATGCTTGTGTGGTGTTTTTATTTCTAATTAAAGTAGATTTACTTATTTAACTGGAGGCCACCCAGTTCCTCAACTACTGTGAATAAATAAGAGTTTACTGTATTGATAACCACTGTGTTATAACCACCACCACATGAGAATACAATAAAACATTTTGAATATCAGTTCCTCAGCATCAGATCATAATCTATAAATATGTTTTGTTATCCTGTTTGTAGTTTTCCTTTATCCTTGCCATGTGGAAGAAATTTAATGTGGTAACTGCCATTAAAATTATTATCTCACCTTCAATTAAAGTTTGAACTAGGAATTTCATCCAGAAGAACAAAGTGCGTCAAAGCCATTTAAAAAAGAAGGTGCTTAGCATTTTGACGTAAAAGCATCTTTAAGCATTACATGTTATGTTTTATTTGTGAATCTAGCCCATATGATGAGTTTTTCCAAGAGCAGGGGGCCAGGTCTTCTGCTTCTTATATATGTGTATATAGCAACAAATACCTGCTACCTAGTAGGTAGCTATTTTAATCATACACACACACACACACACATATTTATTTATTTTAGTGAGAGAGAAAGACATCACACACACATGGCGGGAGGGGCAGAGGGAGAAGAGAGAGAGAATCTCACACAGATTCCGCAGTAAGTGCGTGGAGCTGGATGCAGGGATCGATCCCACGAACCTGAGATCATGACCTGAGCTGAAGTCAAGAGACAGATGCCTAACTGAGCCATATCATATCTTTTAAAATGGACAATTCCACAATGAATTTGCCTTGGTAGATAATCTTTCTTGTGCCAATTAGATTGTTTTATTTGTATTCATGTCTTCATCATATAAGAAAGCTTTAAATGTAGTGACCAAAGGGTCAAGGGACTGGTATATTGGAAATGTGATTTACCTGCTTGATGGAGGACTATAAATTGGTGACTGTCATAGCCATTCTTGGCAAGATGATGAAATATCTAGTAAATGGTAAGATCATTCAACACATGACCTGAGAACCGTCTTTTGAGAAAAACAGCATCTGGATTTCCCTGAGAAGAGATCTTATTTCACCATGCTTTCAGAATTATTCAAAGGCTGGGTGATGATGTGGATGAGGAAAACAGGAGATGCACTGCTGCCTGTATTTTAGAAAAAAATGTGAAATAGGAGCATGATAGCCTTTGAAACAATAAAGTTCTAAATTCCCAGGTTATCACTATTCATTTTCATATGCAAGTACAAAAATGTTTTCTAAAGACAGGTGCAGATCATTTTAGCATGATCTTTACACTGCCACTTTCTATTAATCAGGCAATCATCAAGAGAGAATTTGAGTATGAAGGGTCCAAATAGAACTATTTTCTATTTATGTAAGGACACAGGAAATATTAAGATAGCTGTGTGGAAGAATCTCATCCAGGAAACTGGTAGCTGTGGGGAAAAAAGTTCAAGTTGCTTTGATTTTAGTAGGTTGGTTAAGTTGTACATATTTTTAGCAGGACAAAAAAGAGAGTTGCATGCAACTATTTGAAAAGAATGTGATACAACAAAAGCTATTTTTAATCTCTGGTGGGGAAGAGGAAAATTCATGCTTTTTAATGGTTACGAATGTATAAAATTAATTCCTGCAAAGCAGACTTTTTATCGCTAGAATAGAATTTGGCTCTGCAGTTTTGTTATGTTAAAACTTAATCAGGCAGAATTTTAGTATTCAGAATTCAGTGCTGCAATTTTAGAGTTTGTAATAGAAATGCTAAATTGAAACCTATTTTAAGCATATAACTCCCCTCAAAATTTTAAAAGGAATTCTGAAATTTTGAAATGGTCTAAAAATGGTAACTTTAAAGATTTGAAATCTCTTCATGCTTTTCTAACTGGATAGAACTTTCTTAGATAATGCATTGCGTCTCAACTCTCATAAAAGATTCTTTCCTTGGTCAAAAGAAATCATTCCTAAGATTTTTTAATTCCACTAAATATGGCTATGGAGGAGGCTGTATTTGGGCAGTTAATCTTCCTATGTATGTGTTTGTTAATAGTATAATATGTATAAGAGAGGGCTTAGAAACTTTGGTATTAGATGCTATTGAAATGTATCCTGCCAGTACATTTCTGTCAATAGAAAAATCATAATTGGCAATGGGCAAATGAAACATTCTATCTATAAATGGGCACAGATTCCTTTCTTAGCCCACAGTAATTAAAATGAACATACTATGTTTTAGGAAAAAAAAATCTTTTTAGAGACAACTAAATATGCTACCTCAAAAGAAGTAATCAAATTATGGAGTTTAATTAAAGACCCTCTCTTTCATCCCTCCTCCATCAAAGCATCCATTAATAATTTGGACAAACAAAAAGCTTCTGGAGGCAAAATTTGCATATGGAGCCCTGATTTCCATATTGATATCTGCTATAAAAGTAGAAAAGGGTTTATTGGAGGAAATAGTAACCCTATTATATTTAAAATATAACAACCTCCAAGAATGAATTTAAAAGATTCCTAAGTATATTAAAGTGTTTTAAGCACTTAAAGTCAGCTCCCCTCCTGGCCAGGGCAGGTCAGACTCCCTGCAACATGGAGGGTGGGCATCTCAGCCCTTTGCCCCTTGCTGGAGGGATAAGAGAAACCTCAGCCCCCAACAGTGGCTGCTCACCACTCTGGTGATTTGGAAGTAGTGGCGGGGGCAAGGCACCTGGCCTGTAGGGGAGTGTGTATGCGACACCAGGGAACCTGGTTGTGAGGAGTGGGGAGGACCAGGCAGCTCATGGCTGTGAAGGGAGCAGGCACACAGCAAGAGAGCAGAAGCCTGGGGGCTGGTGAGTGAGAGTGGCCAAGGGTGCATGGATGGAGGCCTGGATTTCTGTCTGCTGCCTCCTATTATCCGAAGGATCTTCAGCATAGAGCACTGTCAGACTGATCGCAGCACTCACCTCTCATTGGACTTTTGTTCACAAGTGATTCTATTTTCTTAAATGCTCTCGCTCTTCCTGTATCAGAAGTACCCAGTGGCATGGGGCTTAGTTCAGTTGCCTCACACAACCACTTCTGTTAGTTTTGGCCTTAAGTAAACTTCAGTTCTTATTTTTCATTGCATTTGAGGGGTTTTCAACCATTATTTCTTAAAACCTTCTTACTGCTCTTTTCTCTCTTTCCTGTCCTTCCAGGAGTCCCATTATATGTATGCTGGTGGGACTGGTGGTGTCTAGAGGTTTCATAGTCTGAGTCCATTTTTCTTCATTCTCTTTTCCTTTCTGCTCCTCAGACCGGGTGGTATCAATGGACCTATCTTGAGGTTTGCTGTTTCTTCTGCTTGCTCAGTGAAAATTTCATTTAGTTATTGTACTTCACAAACCCAGACTTTCTACTTGGTTCCTTTAAAAAACATCATTCCTGTCTACTTACTGATCATCTCTATTGGGTAAGACATCATTTTTGTGATTTCCTTTCGTTCTTTGTACATGGTTCCCCTTAGCTCTTTTAGAGCATATTTAAAATAGTTGACTTAAAGTCTTTGTCTAATAAGGCCAATGTGTGTGCTTCCTCAGGGACAGTTTCTCTTAGTGGCCTTTTTCTCCCCTGTATATGAGCCATATTTTCTTGTTTCTTTACATGCTGTGTAATTTTTTTGTGGAGAACAGGACATTTTTAATATACTAATGTGACAACTCTGAAAATCAGATTCTCCTCAGTCCCCAGGGTTTGTTGCTGCTTGTTGTAGTTGCTGTTGCTTATTTTGTGAATTTTCTGTACTAATTTTGTGAAGTCTGTATTCTTTGTCGTGTGTGGCCATCGCTATCTCTATTCTGTTAGCTTAGTGTTTAGCTAGTGATTGGATAGACATTGACAGCTCTGCCTTAGCCTTCACCTCCTGTATGCACAGAACTTGGGGGTCAGCCAGAGGTGAGAGTTTAAAGTTATCTCAGGGCCTTCTTGAGCATGTCCTTAGGCCCATTATGTGCATGACTGTCTAGATTCCCAGGAACATGTCTGATCTTTTTAGTCAAATGCTCTACCACTCAGCGATAACCCCTCTATGTCTGATCTTTTTAAAGCATTTGTTTGACAAAGCATCTCATTCCTCAAATTTTCTTCCCAAGCTTTTTGGTTAGTTTATTGTTTACCTCAATAGTTACTTATTGCTCTAGGCACCAGCTACTAATATATTTGCTTTCAAGTGCTTTTGACAATCCCCTTGGGCAGCCAGCCAGGAATACAAAATGCTCTTAGGTCATAGAATATATTTAACAAGAGGAGTGAAATCTAAATCAGAAGTCTAGGATTTTAGCATTCCAGGCATTGGCACCGTCACCTGTGTGAACAAATTAACTTTTCCATAACTATCAGTCACCCTCTGATTGTAATCTGTTGCTGGTACAGGGGCATTGGCACAGAGAATGAAGGACGATAGGTTTCTGCCTGGGCTCTGTAAGGGCCATTGCTGTTTCCAGGTGGGATAGAAGGTGATTTAGCAGCTACTCTTGGAGCAACGGTTCTTACTAGGTATTAGAAGATACCTTTAGGTCTGAATTTCAGATTTTGTTCAGCTTTACTTTACGTATATGGAATTTAAATCTACAGAGTATAGATTTTTGTTCTTGTCTTTGTTATTTAGTGTGAATGACCTAAGTCATACGGTTAATCAGTGTGTCTTGTGGCGCACCTATTTATCTTGACCAATTCAGGTTATAAACATGAGCTTCATTGTTTGTTTTGTTTCTTGCAGTTATCCACTGTGCCTCTTTTGTTTTTTTATTGAGCTGTAATTCCCCTACCATAAATTGTACCCTTTTAAAGTGTACATTTCATTGGTTTTTAGACATCATTTTACACATTCCGAAAGGAATGTGTAACCGTCACCACTATATAGAACATTTTTATCTCCCGCAAAAGAAACACCTTGCCCATTTGCAGTCACTCCCAGCCCCTGGTGACCACAGGTTTACTTTCTGTCTCTTTAAATTGCCTATTTCGGACAGCTCATATAAATGGAATCATAGGCTATGTGGTTTTCTGCAACTGGCAAGTTTCACTTAACATATTGTTTTTAAGGTCCTTCCATGTGGTAGCATGTAGTATCAGTACTTCATTCTTTATTATGGCTGAGTAATATATCATCCTATGGATCTGCCACATTTTGTGTGTCTGTTCATCACTTGATGGATATGTGGCTTACTTCCACCTTTTGGCTATTACGAATAATGCCACTGTGAACATTTGTATATTTGTGTAGACATGTGTTTTCATTTTTCTTTGGTTGAATACTTAGAAGTGGAATTAATGGGTCATATATGGTAACTCTGTGTTTAATTTTTTGAGGAATCGACAAATGTTTTCTGAAGTGGCCCAGGTTACTGTTTCAGGTTCACAAAACAAAGGAGTGGCCTGTTGACTCACACTTCTATAAACTAAATGTTTCAAGTGCTATAACAGTTTGCAGGAAGAGTATCTGGATGAAAACAGTTAAAATTATTTTCTTTTGATTACCCTCTCCAGGGCTTCTAAATCTTACTGCCATGCTTATCAGAATTAAGTCTAAATCTTACTACCATGCTTCTCAGAATTAAGAAATGCTGGTATTTCTGCTTAAACTAGCTTTAAATTGCTCACAAATTTTGAAAAAGCCCATTATTTATAACATCAAATACTTTAGAATCAGGCAGATGTGATTGCTGGCTCTGATGCTAGGTTCCTAGCAGTGTCACTTTGGGAGAATAACTTCCTTTCTTGAACCTCAGTTTCCTCCTCTGTAGAATGGGATTAATTATAATATCTCCTTCTAGGTGTAATTTACTTATATCTGTAAGTATTAGAAAAACACTTGCTTGGCACTTCCCAAGCACTCAATATATTTTTACTATTGTTAACCTTATTATTACTGTTATATTGTTAATTTAACTGCAGAGATTTTCTTTGGCAGAATAAATAATGTTTTAGAAATACTCTGAAACTGCTTGGAGATGAAACTTGTTTTACTATAATGATCAGATTTTCATGCTAGCAAACAAAATAATGTATAATCAAAACTTTTAAGGTGAGGGAAGAATGGGAGAATAGCTGAAAAAATCAATTTGAAACTACATTTTGGTAGTTTTTATTCATTTTATCCTTGTCCTATGAAAATTAAAAATTAAAGCAATTTGTTTTTCTTTTCCTTATTTCCTAAAGTAAAAAAATTTGGACACAGAATTTTTTTTAAAAAAATATTTATTTATTTATTTTAGAGAGAGAGAGAGGGAGTGCGTGTGAGTGGGGGGAGAGGGAGAGAGAGTCTGAAGCAGACTCCACACTGAGCACGGAGCCTGATGCAGGGCTTGACCCATGTCCCTGAGACCATGACCTGAGCCAAAACCAAGAGTCCGATGCTTAATGGACTGTGCCAGCCAGGTGCCCCCAGAGAAAGTTTTTTTTAGCCAAGATGAAATGTTAAAGCCACCATCCCTTTTAGCACCACTTTAGAGTTACTCTGTAAGAAGGAATAGGGTAAACCTTTCACAGAATGTTTACAAGACATTTGATTGTACAATAGGGTGTCACCTGTCACATTTACCTTTAATTTTGCTTTATTTGGTATAGTAAGTAACCAAACAAAATGATTTTTTCCAGTTGTTGCCCCATAATGTGATGCTATCAACACATGCACATAAAATATTATAAAATGCAAAACATATGAAATAAACAACTGAAGACAAGAATGAAAATGGCCAAGAATGGTTAGTGAACATTCTGATCAAATCCTCTTTATTCGTTGAAAAGGAATGCATCTTGGTTCAGCCTTTGTTCTAAATGGGATGTCCCATTATCTACATCTGGAACATCTTAGTAAGTCTTTGTGGCTTGGTAGCATCAACAACTTTAGAGTTGGAGGGGACCATGATAATAAAGATCAGTCTAGCTTAGGGTTTCTCAGCCTGGGCACTCTTTTTTTTTTTTAAACTTAATAAAATCGCAGTATTTGGACAAATTGTCAAATTTTCACATGTAACATACTACCCATAAACTTTATATTTAGCTCAAACTGCATCTAGTTGTTTATAAGAACTAATTTCCAAATATACATCTATGAATTTACACAACTGGTCTTTAGAAGCTCTTCAAAATCTATCTGTAAATTAAAAAGTGAAGCAAAATTGTCTGTCTCTACAGCTTACAGCTGCAGATCAACAGTCAGGGCCTGAGTGTACATGTAGGCAGCTCTCTTGGTGGCCCCGTGTCCCCCCCGAATGGCAACGTGGGCCCCTCAGAGAGAGGCTGCTGTCTGGGTCACTTTCCTTCTGGCCATTTATGGTGTGGGCACATCAGGTGCTCTGTCTTAGCCAGGAAGGAATCCAATGCCTTGAAGTCTCTGAAAAGTGAGGAGTCTAAAGTCACACAGTGTTGTGCTTACTTCCAAACAATGCTCCTAATCCAGGAGGGTCCTCAGCAGGCTGACTTCCAAGGCACTTCCTGTTTGGTCTAGGATTCTGCTTCATCCCTGTCACTCCCATCATCGCTGTCATTCTCCTCCTCGTCCTCGTCCCTCTTCTCTTTAAGCATTTTCAGGTATTTACTAGCTAAAATCTTCTTTGGTAATACATCTGCAAGAAACTGAAAAGTTTCCGATTCCTCTGCAGTATTTGATAAATCACTGTAAGTGAGTGCTTTCCTAATTCTTTTCCACTGCCATGTCTGTAGGAATAGGTGTCAGCCTGGGCACTCTTAACATTTTAGGCTGATAATTCTTTGAGGGGGCTATCTTGTGTATTGTAGGATGTTGAACAGCATCCTTTTTCTCTACTCACTAGATCTCAGTAGCATTGCCCTTCCTTTCCCTTACCCCTTTGTGATAGCTAAAAGTGTCTCCAGACTTTGCCAAATGTCCTCTGGGGGAAAAATTGCTCCCCACTGAGGATCACTGGTCTAGTGTTTGCCAAAGCATGCACCCCTTAGAGCACCACTCACTCTGGAGGGCCTGGGATGCTCCAGGAAGAGGAAATTCTGTAGTCAGATAAGTTTGGGAGACCCTAATTAAACAACAGTAAAAGACTGACAGAGCTTTTAATATGCTATCTAATGTGAATTGCTAAGAGGAGAACCTGCAGCATGTCTCCACTTATTTGACTACAGACCTTTTTTCAGAGGGCAGCTTATAGGATGTAACATTTCCATTCCCCGATCCAAGTTGTTTTCCAAGTGAGGAAACTGAGGTCTAGGGAGGCAGCCAAAGGCTACCATTAATGAATTTCAGAATTGCTGAGGGAGCACCTTCTGGCCACTAGCCTCAGTGTTAGGACCAGGGAGACAGTGACAGCACACAGGATAGGCAGATAGGGACCTGGCGACGACAATACTGGGTGGGTGGCATGAGAACAGCGCATCGAACCTGAGGCACCTGTGGAGGTGACAGTAGACCAGTTGGAGAGACCAACCAATAGACTAGCTGGAGAGATAGATTTTGATTCTGTGAGTAATAATTGAAGCCAGGGACTGGATGAGAGCACCCTAGGGAGGAGAAGGCAAGGCCAGACCCCTGGAGATATCAGTGTTTAAGGGTACACAGAGAGCAGCCCCAAATGGAGACCAGGAAGGAGGTAGGAGGAAGCGTGGGGACAGGCGAAAGGCTGCATTCTGGTGCTGCAGAGAAACGGCAAGCTGGAGTGGCCGAGGGCTTAGTTAAGACTCTGGCGCTGAGCTTGTGTTTTGAGTCCTAACTGCCTTGCTCACAGGTTGTGTGACACTGGGTACATGGTACTCTACTTCTCAAAGGTTTGATTTATAAAACGGGTGTAATTGTCAAACCTACTTCATCAATCGGTAGTGAAGGCTAGATGAAGTATGCGCAGTTCGGAGTCTTGTACTTGGCATACGAGAAGTGCTCAGTAAACACGGGGTGATAGCATCATTATTACTGTCAAATAAGACGGGGACTCAGAAACACCAGTTGCATTCAGCATGATGGAGGTTGTGGGTGACCTTGGCAAAAATCCATTTCAGTGGAGTGACAGTTTGAGGAGTGAGTAGGAGGTAGAAGGGTAGACGCTTGCGCTTAGACCCTTTCTCAAGGTTAGTTGTGAATGGTTTGGGGGAGAACTATTGCTGGAGATGGTTGGCTTTTGAGGACAGGTTTAGAAGAAATAGGAGAGGCTTGAGCACACTTACATGCTGAGGCCAGGGGGCCGGTGATGGTGAAGGGCTGGCGAGAACTAGGAAGGCAAAGGGCTTAGGAAGGCGCAGGGGGCGGGGACCCCGAGCAAAACTGCCCTTCATCAGGTCTTGCCTTGGAGTGTCGAGATACCACTGGAATTGAGACTGGCAGGATCCTGAAAATCAGGGGTTAGTGCACCATTGGGGCATTCTCTGCATAAAGAGAACAGATTTCATATCTCAGAAGGGCTTCTGAGAAGACAGGCAAGAGTCAGAGCCTCTTGGTAAAGTTGTCAAACCCTGGGAGTCACCTTGGAATGCAGACTCACTTTGCAGTCGTTATTAACTTAAAAAAAAAAAAAAAAAAAAAGCCTCCCCAGATCCCACTGTGAACTGCAGCCATTGGCGCTTGTCCTGATCTCCCTGTGCATGGATGCATCTGCCTGCATCCCCTCCTTCTCTGTAGCCGTGGATGTGTTGTTTCTCCGACGAGGGAGAGCAGACTCTCCTTCCTCGCTGGTCTCCCATACAAGGCGGGGAGCAGTTCCCACTATCCCGCAGTCTTGGAGGATTGGGGAAGCCTAGGCTTCCTGAAACGTAAAGAGAGGGGAATGCTCTGTTTCCTGACCCAGGAACTGGTTGAGTTTCAGGAGCATTCTCCATGCTTGAATTCAAAGGAGCACGTGGGCAACTGGTGCACACTTTGACTGCCCTGTAGGGCCTAGCGTGTAACCCCGAGGTCCTGACTTTGTTTCCACCCTTCTCTCTGGACTCTCTGAGTAAGGCCTGCATGTTACCTCCTGTAGGGCCTCAGGGACTGTCGGGAAGGTGGAGGCCTCGCTTTACGGACCTAGAAATACTGTGGGAGGGGACTAGCATAAGGACGCAGAAGGGTCCCGGGACTCTGAATTTAGAGGTAGGTTCTTCCAGCCAGACTTTGCCTAGCATGTCTTCTCCCTCAGGACCTGGAACGGGGCTCTTCTGTGGTACATGCTCCTAGTATTACCTTTTCTTTCTGTCTAAAAAACATTGAATGTGGGTCAGAGGATGCTTTTGATTATTTCTCCATTTAACTTGAGGAAGTAACCTCGTGGGTTCCTATTTTTATTTTCCTCAGTTTGAAGACAGGCAAGACTTCCTGAGTGGATGGAAGAACCCCCAAATTTGAGGGAGTGTTCCAAGTGCACAGATACTTGCAGCTGAGAGAAAGCAATGGCCCTCCCTCGACTACTGCAGGGAAGAGCCAGTGCTGGGAACAGCTGTGTTGAACAGTCTTCTAATTGTTATTTATTCTATCTGTAGATCTGTGGTCCAACAACTGTATGAATAGGACCTTTGCTGATCATATCTCCTTGTTTTGATCAGGACTGCTGTAAATAAGAGCGCTATAATGTGCTGTTTGCTTAAACTCCTAGGGCTTTTACCATAGTTCAGTGTTTTTTTCTTTTGATGCAGGCTTCGTCAGCCTCTGTTCATTTCTAAGAGAGTTGAACCTAGAGTCGTAAACCTAGAGTTCTGGAAACTCCCTGAGGGACTGCTTCTCTGATCTGTGAACCTTGTTGTCTCTCCTAAACTTGACTCACTTGTTTTCTTATGCCACGTGGAATGCTCCTGAAACTCAGCATGTCCCAGATGTGAAGACTATCTCCTCCAGTCATTCCTGGGTTGTTAATGGCATTGTTTTATGACCCAAGCAAGAAATCTCGGAGCCATCTTTATCTCCTTTTTTGCTCACCTCCAGTGTGCATTGGAGTATCCCATTTTCTGAGGTGTATATTCTGGTCAAGTCAGCCTGTACTCTTTCATCTGTGACTATAGGTGGTGGTGTAGGGCCTGTATCTACACTAATGTGTCTGCTTGGAATTCTCTTCCTCTTGGCTAGTTCCCAGCCCCCCACCCAGATGGCACATCCTCAGCAGAGTCCTTCCTCCCTGAGCCCCTTGCCCAGGGAGATGCACTCCCTTCTTCCTCTGGATTGCCGTTTTTTTCACTCTAATATGCATGAAATTATTGGGTAATTTTGTATTTGCAGGCTTGGCTCTTCGGGCTAGCTTATGAGATCTCTGAGGGTAGGAATCCAGTTTGTACTTAGATCCATGTCCGACACATATGTCAGTGCAAAAACTAGTGGCTACATTTAATTGACTTAAATTTAGAAAAAGATATATATGATTAGAGAGGAACCATTAAATGATGCTTATTATTTTTTGGTTGATCTCTTTTTAGTCATTTTTTGTCTTCCTTACTCATTTGCTTCTCTCACTTAGAAAGAAGTACATAAAAGTTCTGTTCCTATAAAAACAATTTAAGTACAGTCTTTCTGTGTCAACAGATAGAATAACCTAGTTGCATTTTACTGTTCTGTCAAAATGCACTTTCATTAACATCTGTTGACATTAAAGAGACAAAGCATGGTCTTAGAGGCTGAGCATCCAGGTAACAGGCCTCGTACTGTCACTTTTTACCTGAGTGACCCCAGCTACGTCTCCAGTGTTTTTTTGGCTCTGTTTTCTCCTTTGCAACAGGAGACTAATAATACCTGCCTGATGAGGTTATTTTAAGGATTAGATGAGATGCTGGGTATGAAAGTATCATGTATAGTGTAAAACCTAGAGTAAATTCTGATACAGAATAACCTCTCATGGGGGCACCTGGGTGGCTCAGTCAGTTGAGTGTCCAACTCTTGATTTCAGCTCAGGTCATGATCTCGAGGTAATGAGATCGAGCCCCGCTTCTGACTCCATGCTCGGCAGCATGGAGTGTGCTTGATGTTTTTTCTCTCCTTCTGCCACTCTCCCCACTTGTGCTCTCTCTCTCTCTCTTCCAATAATTAAATAAATAAATAATCTTAAAAAAACATCTCGGGCGCCTGGGTGGCTCAGATGGTTAAGCGTCTGCCTTCGGCTCAGGTCATGATCCCAGGGTCCTGGGATCGAGTACCGCATCGGGCTCCCTGCTCGGTGGGGAGCCTACTTCTCCCTCTGCTTCTCTTTCTGTCTCTGATGAATAAGTAAAATCTTTAAAAAATAAAAAAAATAAACATAAAAAAAAGAACATCTCATGTAATTTTTAAGTTGAATCTGAATGCATATATACATTTATTACACCTGGATTTGATACTCATTCTGCTAGTTGGTTTATGTAGGATCAGCTGTAAGTGTATGTGATGTCTTGAAGGACTGAGTTTTCCAGATCTGTCTTTATTTCATGTTAGTAACATCCTTGTGTGTTATTCACAACTTATGAATATTATTTCAACTGAAGGTTTTATAAGATAACTGGACTGAATTTTTCTCCTCTCACTTAAGAATTTTTGGAATTCTCGTTATTTTCTCTCCCATGTTTTGGATAATATTGAGTTAATAATGGTATCTTTTTAAAAAAAACTTGGTAATTAAATTCAGCAATTTTATTTTGGAGGTATTTGTTTTCATTTTTGCATGAAGATAAGAAGTAAGATGTTTCATGGTTATTATTATTTTGGAGTTTCTGCTGAATTTTCTCTGTCCCTTGAAGTTCTCCTTTGGGAAGGGACCTTCTCTCCATAGTCATATGCTGGTTTATATGGGGTGAGCATAATACTTGGTTGGCACCAGGATATATAGGAGATCTAGAGCATAGCACATATCTTTAAGTTGTACGAAAGACCACTCTGAGGTATGACTTAACAACTTAATAGTTGTAGACAGAATCTATAACATAGTACTGATTTCCAAGGGAAATCAACCCACTCTGTCCTGCCACGTTGGCTGTCCCAAGTCAAAGGAAAAGCCCATTGGAATGAGGGGTTTTTTCCTCCCTCTTCGTTTCTTCCTTTCCTTTTTTTCCTTGGTCTGTCCTTTTTTTTTTTTTTTTTTATGGTAATATGGGCCACAAAAGCAGAATTTGTAGTTAATGCTATTTGGCTGTACAAATTCATAGTTCTACTTTTCCTTTAAGGTTGATTTCAGCACCACTTTGTGGGAAGAAATCTTACTAGTTTCACATTGCCTCTAAGAAAATGGAATATACTTAAGTACTGTTAGACAGGGGGAGTATTTTATAGTAGCGGCTGCTCAGGACATTCTGGGATGAAGGACTGAGAAAGAGGAGCAGAATAGACCCAAGAGAGAAGGCCATAGCCCTCCTCTGAGACGTACTTCAATTACGTGGCAGCAACGATGGGGCCACTGCTGCCACTTGGCAGCCTTCGTCCAGAGCACTGGAAATTGTAAGGAGTTTTTGTATGTAGGAGGGGGAGGGATATGGTAAAATTAGCCTTTGTGCTTCTCATATGAAGAGTTTTGTCAAACAGTCATACCT
Organism: Neomonachus schauinslandi; assembly: GCF_002201575.2. Lineage (NCBI taxonomy): Eukaryota > Metazoa > Chordata > Mammalia > Carnivora > Phocidae > Neomonachus > Neomonachus schauinslandi. The sequence goes on from NC_058403.1 coordinate 129,984,381, forward strand.
ACTTAGTTAAATAGGAATCCATAGTGAGCCGTCACGGAAATACGTAGCACACTAACAAGGCTGAGCAGTAAGGTTAGCCAGGGACAAGTCTCTCTCCATCCTGGCCCCTGCCCCTCAGTGCCCCTCCTCACAAGTGTGTTCTCGCAGAGATACCTGATGCGTGTGCCTGCCCTTTTCAGACACACAGCAGTGAATTATAATATCGTTCATCACTTTGCTTTTTTCACCTCACACTACTTCCTGATACTGTCCAAGTCAGTATAGGAAGAGATTCTCACGCTTATGGCTGCACAGTACTGCACTGTATTGGTGTATAATTTATTTAACTAGTTTCCTCTTGAGGGACATTCAGGTTGCTTTTCATCTTTGATTATTACCAAAGGATCGGGAATGAAGGAACTGGTTTTTAAATTCTCTTCTTGATTTGAGAAATCTGTCCTCATATGCTGTGCTCTATTCATCTGATGAATAGTTTGTCCTAGAAAAAAGAATAAAAGAAATTATGTAGGATCTCTGTTTCCAAAACAACTAACATCCCATCTGATACTGATTACAGGGGAACTCATAAGGAAGGACCCCAGAACCACAAAAATGGTCTAAAAATGTGCAGCTTCAGTACGTCTGTCTCAGGCAGCTACGCCCAGGTGTATGTATTGTGAAAGAGTTCAGCGGGTGTCAAAGAGATGTTGGGGTTGTGGTCCGCGGATGAAGGAGGGAGCTGCTGCACATGCAGACTTCTGTGTCCTTGGAAAAGGCCAAGTGGTGGTAAAGGTGCCCCGAGATGCCAGCCAACTAAGTGACCCACAGTTCCAATCGAGTGCGTTCAGTGCTGTCACTGGATAAGCGCAGGGTGCCGTGGCAGTGTTGTGCCTAGGAGCTACATCCCACTCGAATGTGGGAGAGGCAGGAGAGGTTTGCCCTGAGGAAGGGCCTGTGGAAGAATGGGTTTGAGGTCTCTAAGTTAGCTATGGGGTGGAATAGTGTAGGGACCTTGCTCTAGGAGAGGAGACAGCAGCAAGCCTAGAGACCATCTGTCCACTGGAGGAACTTCCAAGTGTCTGAGGGAGAGTGGGGAAGAGGAGGCCAGCAAGGTAACCAGGGGTCAGGATATCCACAACTCTTTGTAAGCGGTAAGGAATTGGGACTTAGCAGGGAGGCCACTGGAGGCTTTTACGAGGGGTGTGAAGTCTTGTGTTTTTAGTCTCATTTGGACTGCCAGGTGGAGAATGAACTGGAAAGCGGTGGGATGCTATGTAGGGAGCTGTTGCAGTAATCCAAATGAGGGGCGATTGCTGGACGTAGGTGTGGAGGCAGAGACACGGTCCCCTGGGTGTTCAGTTAAAAAAGAACTATAAACAGTGCATTTAATACATACCTCTTTATGAACCTTCCCTATTGTTTCTTTTTTTAAGTTTTATTTATTTAAGTAATCTCTACACCCAACATGGGGCTCGAACTCACGACCCCGAGATCAAGAGTCGCTTGCTCTTCTGACCAAGCCAGCCAGGTGCCCCCGTATTGTTTCTTTTGATTAAACCCTGGAAGTGGAATTGCTGAGTCAAAGGAAATGAGATTTTTAAATCTTTTAATAATGTAGTCAAATTGCTTCCCTAGAGGCTTTACCAATTTACAGGTCTGCTGGTAATTAGGACGCTGCCGGTTCCCCACAGCATCTCCTTCACTGGGTGTCACCATCAGTGTGAATGGGCACCAATCTAATAAGCAGACAATACTTACCTTTCCTCCGTTTTAATTTGTTTCTGTGAGTACTGGTGAGCTGGAAATTTTTTCATGTATATGTATGAATTATATTTCTACAAATTGCAATATTCATGTTTTTTGTTTATTTTTCTCTTCAACTGTTTATCTTTTTGATTTCTAGGGGTTCCATAAATATTTAACACTTTGTCTTTTATATATGTTGCCCTATTTGTTGTAATGTTCCTCTAATTTGTTATTCTGCTTACTTTTGTTGTTTCATTGAGCAGAAACATTGTGTTTAAATGTAATAAAATGTTTTTTTTTTTAATTTATTTATTTGTCAGAGAGAGACAGAGAGAGATAAAGCATAGCAGGGGAAGCAGCAGGCAGAGGGAGAAGCAGGCTCCTCACTGAGCAGGGAGCCCGATGTGGGACTCGATCCCAGGACCCTGGGATCATGACCTGAGCCGAAGGCAGAGGCTTAACCAGCTGAGCCACCCAGGCATCCCTGTAATAAAATGTTTTGTTCATGCTTTCTGCCTTTAGTTTAGTGTCCATAAAGTCCTTCCTCAACCCTGGGTTACATAAATATTGGAATTTGTATAAATATTCATATTTACTTTCATTTTCTACCTTTAAATACTTAACTAATCAGGATTTTTTCGTGTAAGATGTGAGTTGGGAATCTACCTTTTTAGTTTCCAATCATTAAAGAAAAAAGTTAAAAAAATTTTTTTTTTCTGAAAGCAAAAATCAGGATCCTGCCCCACCCCACCCCCCCATCCAGCAAAGAATTTTTATGCAGTTTGTGTAGGGAGGCAGTCTCAGAGATTTGATTTAGAAATATTGGAATTTCTGAGGATTTTGATATTATTATACATGGTCAAAAGAATCCAATGTATGAGAAAATTAAGGTCATAAAATATTGCCCATGGTTTACGTGATTGCAATTTGCATTTCATCAACTCACAGTTATCTTTTCTTCTTTGAAACATTAATTCATGTTGAAATGACTTTTCAGGTGGATGATGGCTCTAATCTTTGTATATTCATAGGTTCCTTTCTACACAGAATGCCCAAAATAGCCCATTCTCTTGACTACGGTAGAGGAAATCAGAACAAGACCAAAGATTATAGAGTGTTGACCCATAGTACTAAAGCAAAGCCTCAGAATGACTCAAGAAATCTTAGAAAATAAAGTGCTGTAGTCCCTGACATTTATCATTTTGGCAGCAAGATAAACATTTCTAAACTTTTAGAAATAATTTAAGCGCTTAATAGAAGTGTATGTGTGTGTGTGTGTGTGTGTATAGGTATATATATCTGTGTGTATATAAATATAGATATATTTTTATATATATGTATATATAAAACACACTCTGGAGCTTGATCTGTTTTTCCTGAGAAAAAGCACTGCCCTGTTCTGCCCGTTTAGGAGAAAATCAGAGAGGCGTCTGGTAATGGGACTGTTTGTATGTGCATGGCCTAGAGGGGCTGTGTTGTCCCCATTAGTGTGTACCATTGGCTCCTACTAAATGCTGTTTGCAAGAGTCTGAGGTGTGGTTTGGTGGCTTTCAGGCCACCCAGAATGCCATGTGTATCTGTTTGATAAATTCTGTGGTTTGTCTGTTCTGTGTTTTTGCCAACTTGTTGAAAAAAAAAAAAAACAAGCAAACAATGATATGTTAAATATTTATAATTTTACATGAATTTATGGAGAATTTAAGTGTAATTGCATTCCTGAAAGAACAAACAGTTTTCCTGGGGAGTTTTTTGAGGTGATTTGAGCTTTTTTTTTTTTTAAATTCGGGGCTCGATCTCAAAACCGTGAGATCAAGACCTGAGCTGAGACCAAGAGTTGGACACTCAACTGACTGAGCCACCCAGGCGCCCCTGATTTGGTCTTTTTTTAAGGATATAAATATTAACCATGAAAATGAACATAAGACTCTGTAAATGCATTTTGTTTCAGCAGGCTAAGCAATAGTTTTTCAAAAAGCAAAGCTATAACTGGCTGTTCTGCATATCAGAGATCAATAAAAGAAGGATTATTGGAAGTCATCCTTTTTATAATTATGGCACAGGTTTTCTGATCTTGTCCAAGTATACGTATTAACCCTTAAATCTTTATAGTTCAGGCTTTCTAGCTTCAGCTGGATTTAGGGCTGGGTAGGTCTTTGTTGCAGGGGGCTGGCCTTTGTGCAGGATATTCAGCCACATTCCTGGTTTATACTCCTTAGATGAAAGTAGTACTCCCCCCACAAGCATGACAATTAAAAAATGTCCCCGTAAACACTGGAAAGTATCCCCTGGGAGGCATATAATCCCTGGTTGAGAACTGCTGGTGTCATCAATGCAGAGAAGGTCAGATTGGTCAGATCAGGATTTATGTTGGACTTTTCTGCGGTCTACTCTCAAGTCAGGTAGTTGTCTTCAGGGCAATAATAGGCTACTGGAAGAAACCCTTTACCTGGACTGCAGTGGAAATACAATTAAATTTCATAGCACTGAAAGTCACTAACTAAATTTGTTAGATTGAAAATAAGATCAGTGAACTGAAACCTGAGGATAGGCTTGAAAATCTGGGAGGTTATTTTCTAGAAAGACTGATGAAGACGGATGTAGATCTCAGTTGATTCCAGGCAAAGGGCAGGAATCATATGGCACTTCTATGGTAAATCAGTTATGGTCGTTAAATTTAGTTATTTGCTGCGCTAATGACATAAATCAAAGAACAGGATGCTTCTTTCCTAAAATAGCCTCCTGCCCTTCTAGGCTGTGCTGGCTATGCAAGATTTGCTGGCCTTCTGTGGACAGTTGACCTATTCAGATGAAACACCCACCTGCTGTGGAAAATCTGGAAAATCAACCAAAGCCTGTAACAAAACCCTTACTTGACTATGTATTTTAATGACTACAAGTTATACACTTGACTAGAAATTAGTGGCGTGTATTTTCCTCTCATATGGTTCAATTTCCACTGTTGCTGATTTTTAAAGATGCTTCCTTTTTATTAACACTGGCAGCACAGGTCAAACAAAAGACAAAAAGCCACAGACTAAGTCTCTAGCAGAGAATGTTGCAGTTGCATTAATTTGGGGTAATGGGTTACAGTTTTATGTTGAAAATTTTTATAGTGCAATAGAAATTACTTTATGAAAAATAGGTCTGAAAGGTGGCAATTGATGTGTAATTTGATATTCCATATTAAAATTTAGTTGTCTTACATAATTTTTAGTACTGCTTTCAACCATAACTGCCTATATAATGTACTTGTGTTAATTCATTGTTAAATATATTTTTACTAATTATTTAACTGGAGTGAATTATAAATCCCCTGCCAAAAACATTGCTTTGCTTATATTGTACAGGTAATTAGTCATATTTGGATCTGTTTTTAAAAAAACATTTTGATGATTTGAAAAAGCTTTCAGATAATTAGATTAGGACGAACTGTTTCTATACTGTATCAAATGCCCTTTAATGCATTTTTAAAGGACTATAAAATAATAATTAGAACTTAGAATTATAGTCAACTTTCAGTGATCATTGCTAATAGAGGAAAGAAGAGGTATTATAGAAAACAAACAAACACAAAAAGCATTTGGAAAGAAATAAAAGAAGCCTAGCCATCCTCAGTCTCTCTCTGTCCAGCCTTCATGGTTCATCTACAGTAGAAGTTGACCGGCCAGTGGTGGGGGAAGCCACAGATTCAGCAAACTATCCACTTGTGGAAGACGGTGCATTCATGGTTTTGTTTTGTTTTTTTCCTAGCAGTTTTTCATTGGCCCTTGTCCTAAAACCTTTCCATATGAAAGCAGGATATAGGAACCCCCCCCCCTTTTTTTGTATTTATAGTACAAAGGTAGCAGTTTGATGAAACTGATGTCCGAATCTATCATAACTGATGCCTCCTGGCAACAACCAGAACAGATGTCATTAGGGCCTCTCTTCCCCGTACGTCTTCTCCTTTTGTTAATGCCCCACCCAGACATGAATGCTTTATATCAAGGATTTACAGTCTGTTTACTGCTTCCATATTTGTGTGTGAAAAAAGAGAGATGGCTAACACTGTCTAAAATTAGAGCAGAAGAATTCAGCAATGTGAAGAAAATTGATATAAGTGTTTGAGGGAGGATATTAGTCCTGTCTCTAACTTTCATTCAACTTAAAAAGCTTATTAATAGCTAGCTATAGAGTTTGCCTGAATCATCCGACCTCGTCTCTGTCTAAATATAGACATTTCTAGGAACACTGCAGATCCATGCTTTATGTTTTGGCTTCCTGCAAATCAGCTAAGGCGCATACATGCTCCTGCAAATGTTGGCAGTCTAATTCTCACTGTAGATAGCACCAAGGGTGAACGGGTAATCACATGCTCTTTCTTGTCATGTTTTCTTTCAGGGCCATAGTCTAGGAGCTGTTGGAATTTGGATAGATCCAAACTACTAGTGTTTAGTCTTCTAGAGCTTCTAGGTCCATTGATTTAGAAAAAAAAATAAATCTTTAGTCTGTGGATTTTTCTTTTTAAATGCTTATTTTAGAAAAGTCTGTTGGTTACATTTATTGGGATGTGGCAATAATGAGACTGAAGTCATGGCACTGATCTCTGCTTCTAGCACTTAGCTTGCCAGATTCTGTTATTATATGATACTGCCTATGAAGAAGTGGTCTTCAGGGGCCTGGGGCCAAAGAGAGCAACCTTGCCTTCCACAGCTATTTGTGAATGTCTGTTATGCTGGGCACACACCAGCAAACAAGACCACAAACACATAAATAAATGAGAAAGCTATCAGATAAGTGCATGTTGATTATTAAAATTAGGTGAGGCAATCAAAAGGTGGTTATTTCTAGAATAAAATCAGTAAAGGTGGATTAGTCCTCAGTGGAACAAAAATGATTGATAGGAGTTACAGAACCTCTGAATAAAGAAGTCCAGGGTCTTGTATTTAGATTGCAGAGAATATTGGGGATAGCTTTCATTGGGGTGATACTTTGTTATTTTCACTCCATCTGTTTCTCTGCAAAGTAACATATTTTAGAAAACTTCAGAACAATGTTTGCTTCCAGACACTGTAGAAGGAGAAGAAACTGAGAGACTGTTACCCTTGTGCAGGGCAGTCGGGGAGCAGAGAGAATATCCAAGCATGTGGGTGGTGGGTGGTACCTGGGGCATTCAGGTCTACAAACAAAAATAAATCATACTGTAGAAACAAAGTTCTGTAACTGAGACAGTGGTGCTCCAAACCCTATTCAGAATGAGAGGCCTTTGAGGGAAACCACGGAGAGTAAAAAAAAGACCCGTTAAATGGTAGTTTAGTGCAAAGTGTCTAGGCAGCAGCTCCCGTCCTCCCTGCCCCCCTCCAGCCTCGGGGGTGACATGTCCCTCGGGCCTCTTGCCTCACCTCCAGATTCTGTCTCTAGACCAGCTTTCCTCCCTCACATCCCGAACCATCCTCCTTTAGGGCCAGCAGCCTCTGTTGGGTTTTCCTCCTTGTCATTTTTCTTGCAAGGAAGTTCAGCTCTCTCTTACTGTCTCTCTCCCTACGTCCCTCACGACTACACGTGATCTTGTGTTTGCTTTTACAAGGGCCACAACTAAGTTCCGTGTTGTAAAATTTAGTCCTTTTAAAACAGGCCTTGGCGTGAGGTAGATGGGGGTTTGGATCTTGGCCCTGCTACAAAGGAATCAAGTGACATTAGGTAGGTTACTTAACCTCCCTGGGCCTTACATCATAAGATGGGATGCTAACAGCTCCTTTTGTTATAAAGACAGAATATGACACGGTATAAATGTGCATAATAAGCATCTCATTGTGGGTGCAGCACATGGTGCCAGCCCACAGGAAATGCCTCACGAGGGGTAGCGCTGCTCCTACATCTGCACAGAGCCGGGTCGTTCCCTCGGCTCCCGACCCTGGGGCCTGTGGTCCTTCTGCTGCTCCCTCCTCCGGCCTTGCACGCTGTGCTCTGCACGTTTGCTTCTGACCCTGCCCGCAGCCTGCAGTCTGCGCTGCTCAGAGGAAGCTGCCAGGCGTCGGCCCTCGGCCTCCTGGTCTTCTCACCACGTGGCTCCCCGCGTGTGCTCATGGTTCTCCAGCTCATCTCTGTTGCCTGTCGACGTCATCACTGGGATGCCCCACGTCTCTTCCCTCAGAGCTCATGAAAAACCCCATCACCTCTCAACTCCACTGTCGCATTAGCCTCCTAACTGTTCTTTTTCTCTTCTGTATTTGCTTTCCCTGAATGTAGTTGTCATGTAGGCAGAGTGATTTCTGGAAGACAAATCCATTATTCCCTGTTAAGAACCCATCAGCCAAGGCCCTGGCCCAGCAGCATGAGCTAGAACACCTTCCCTGACCCTCAAGACCCCTGTTCCCCTGGCGCCCACCTACTGGGCACGCCGTCTGTGTCAGTCCCCGCGTCACAGTGATGCTCTGATGAGACCAGTGCCGGAAGTGCCGCTAACGCACTGCACGTGCTTTGCCTCAAGCTTTGTGATGTTTGCCTGGCCTGGGATCCCTTTCCTCCTTTCTTTGCTTAGCCCACTTTGCTTAACCTCAGCACGGGCTGCGTCTGCACAAGGCCCTCTGAATCCTGGGCTGAGGCCCCACCTCGTCCCCCACGGCACCCCGCCCACTGCTCAGGTTGTCACTGCGACCCGTTTTGAAATGATTAAGTAAAACTGGACAGGGGTGCCTGGGTGGCTCAGTCGTTAAGCGTCTGCCTTCAGCTCGGGTCATGATCCCAGGGCCCTGGGATGGAGCCCCGCATTGGGCTCCCCGCTCGGCGGGAAGCCTGCTTCTCCCTCTCCCACTCCCCCGCTTGTGCTCCTGCTCTCGCTATCTCTCTCTCTGTCAAATAAATAAAATCTTTATAAATAAATAAATAAATAAATAAATAAATAAATAAAACTGGACAGAATGGACCAGAAGAGGAAATGCTATTTCACATGTGGGTGTATGAATGTACATAAGGTTGCTGTGTAAACTGCAGGTTTTCTTGAGAGGCATAACAAAAAAGTGTGAAAAGCACAGATTTGCCACGCTCTGCTAAAAATATGTTGGTGTTTCCCCATGGATTGTAAACCCTTCAAGGGTAAGGACTGTTCTTATCCCCTTAGCTGGCATGTTTAGCGAAGTACGTAGTCACATAAAAAGCTTGTTAAATGGAGTCTGCCACTACTTCTCAAAGAAGCAAGGGTGAGGGGAGATAGTGGGTACATGAATTCCTGGGATGAAGTATGTGATTGTGTGAGAGGCGGCTTCTCTGAGACCAAGTGCATCACTAACTCGGGGCCCCCGCACTGAGGCTCCGTGTCCCGTGGACCAGTTGAATCCTGTATAGGACGGCTCCGGTGAGGATCTGCTGAGGAGAATGTCGGTGCCCTTGTGCCAATGTGTATGAGAGATTCTGTGATTGTTAGTGGGGGAAGGCAGCTCTCGGTTGCTTTCGGGATGCTGAGCTCCACCACATCAGACCGTGAAGCGGCTTTGCTGCGGCCCGGGTAGCCGAGCAAGGTAAGGGCCCTCAGGTGAAAGGTTCCATATAGACTTCCCTGTGCATTTTTCCAGTGGCAGGCCAGAAAACACCCCCCCCCCCCCCCGAGGCAGAGGAGTGCGTCCTTCCCTCCCAGGGGCCCACTGATGCCATTTTCAGAAGCAGCCGCAGGGCTGGAGCCTCGGGTGCTCACGCAGGCCATCCCCACACTTCCCCCCCTTGTCTTCCCTTGCTGCCCTGCTCGTGGACCTGGACCGCGCGCACATGCGCCACTTTTCCCTTCTTCTGGGTTATTCTGTCCTCTTTTTTTTTTTTTTAACGATTTTATTTATTTATTTGACAGAGACCCAGTGAGAGAGGGAACACAAGCAGGGGGAGTGGGAGAGGGAGAAGCAGGCTTCCTGCAGAGCAGAGAGCCTGATGAGGGGCTTGATCCCAGGACCCTGGGATCATGACCTGAGCCGAAGGCAGATGCTTAACCGACTGAGCCACCCAGGTGCCCTGTTCTGTCCTCTTTCCAGGCTCCTTGTCTTTCCAGCTCAGCATTGGTCCTCAGTACTCTTACCGCTTCCTCTCATCTGTCTCGCTGTCTTCTCACTCTGTCTTGTTCCTCCTCTTCCTATTCCATGCCTCCTCTCCACAGCCTTGAAGCAAAGAGTAACAGAAACCACCATAAACAAAGCTTGTTGTCAGGTGACTTCCACTTCTTTGGCCACCCCCACTTCATAAAGGGAAAGGAATCTGTGGTGGTGTTATAGACCACATGTTAAAAAATGATCACAGTCTTCGGGGACCATGCCTTGGCTCACCTTTATCTTTGTAGGGCATAGTGTGGTGCCATGCATAGAGTAGCAAACTCAGTAATAGTTTGCTGTCCAGCTAGGGTGAATTACTAAATATTAAGTATGGCTCTGCGATGGCTTTTTGGCGGGCTTGCCCCTAGCATCTCCCCGCGCTCTCTTCTGTGCCCTGATCTGCCTCCTCCTTTCAGATATTATTATCAGTGCTTCGTTTTATAATCCTGACATAAATGACTTTGACACCAATGACAATCTTGACAGATTTGATATCATCAAAAATACCAGCTGAATAATCTACTTGCACTTCTTAGGTCAGACACTTCATTTGTGAGAAGTTGGTTCTCTGAGTCTAAATGAGTGATTAACTGGGAGTACAGTTATGTTCTGTGCTGGCTCTGAAGCACTTCCACTCAGATCGCCCCCCGGGGGCTGCTTTGCATGTAGTCAGAGCCGCCAGAGAGAGGGGACTCCGGGAAGGCTTGAATGCCGGCCGCTCTGGGGAGCCCGGAAGCGTGGGAGGAGGTTGGGCAGCAACGTATAAAGGAAATAGCTTCAAGAAAATCTTTCTACATTGGCATTATTGTTTTTCTGCTTTTACAAACAATGCATATTTACTGTAGAAAAAAATCAGACGTAGAAAGTTTTAAAAAGAAAGTGAAAATCATCCACTTTCTTACTGTCTCCTTGTTACTGTATATTCATCTAGGCTTTTGAATATACATATAATGTGTGTAACATTTTTTAAAGGTTATTCTGAAATGTTATTGTATTACCTGCTTTTTTTAAAAAAAAAAAACTTCACGTAACACAGATATCTATCCGTGTAATCAGTGTAGTCCGACAGCTTGTTTTAATAGTAGCAAAGTGTTTTATTACAGGGTTTTTCTGTCATTTTTCAAACCAACTACATTTAAGTTGTTTCCATTTTTTTAGTGTTATAAAATAAAGGATATTCTAATTAAAGCCTGTTCTAAGAAGCTTGAGTTGAACAAATAATTTGGTCACCTTTTGAATCCATGCCTACTCCTGTAAAAGCATAGAGCTGAGCTCGAGGATCTCTTGTGTATCATATTGCAGGTTAGTTTTGGTTTGGTTTATGGTTTCTCATGGCTTCAGCGCACAGCTTTTGGTGGCAGGGGTGGTGTCGATGGTGGTTAAGGGCATGACTGCTGCAGTCTGAGTGCTTAGATCCAAATCCCTTTTATTCCACTTACGCCTGTGTGACTTTGGGCAAGTTGTGTAACAATGTTAAGCCTCGGCTTCCTGCTTTGTAAATGGAGATGGTAATCCCAACATTCGAGTGTTGTTGTAAGGTTTAAATGAAGTAATGCACCTGAAGTGCTGAGTGCGGTGCCTTACATGTAATAAGCCCTCAGTACACGTTCATTGATCTTTCGGCTGTTGTGATTTCTGCACCTGATCCTCTCCTCGCATCAGAAGCCTACCCATTGTTCAGCAGTGAGCTCGGATGGCTCTCTACCTTTCTACTTGGTTGCGCCAAAAACCTTGGAGTCATCCTTGACCGTTAAGGGATGAATTGTGTCTCCCCAGAATTCATACGTGGAGGTCTTAACCCCCTCAGCGCCTCAGAATGTGACTGTATTTGGAGATAGTGTTTTTAAAGAGGTAGTTAAGGTTCAGTGAGGCCATTGGGATGGGCCCTAATCCAACAGGACTGGTGTTCTTATAAGAAGAGGACGCAGAGATACGCAGCTTGCAGAGGAGAAGACACCGTGAAGAGAAAGACAGAAGATGGCCGTCTACAAGCCAAGGAGAGAAGCCTGAGGAGAAACAGCCCTGTCTACACCTGGATCTCAGCCTTCCAGCTTCCAGGGCTGTGAGAAGAGGAATTTCTGTTGTTGAAGCCATCCAGTTAGCAGAATGTTTGATATTTGTTATATTTGCAGGCTAATACAACACATCTTTTCCTCTTGTACCTGACATTGAATCTGTTAGGAAATCCTCTCAGCTCCCCCTTGGGAATATATCCAGCATTGGATTATTTCTTATCACCTTCCACTGTTATCACCTTGGTCCAAGCCAACATCATCTTTAAACTGGGTGATTACAGCACCCAGAAGGTGTGGCCTGAGTCTTATCATGTTACTCTTTTTCTTAAAACACAGCTCCTGTAGAATCGAGACTTACGTCCGTCCTGTGGACCATGAGTCATTATGTGATCTGGCCACTTGTCACCTTTAGCCTTTTCTCCAACGATCTCTTATCTCCATCTGCTCAGCCACCACCACCTCCTTGCTGCTCCTGTACTGGGCACACTGCTGTGCTCATCCCTTCCTTCCAGCTGGAACACTGATCCTGTGGGTATCTGTGGTGCTCAGGCTCATCTCCTTCAGGTCTGTACTCAGGTATCTTCTCAGTCAGCTCTCTCTCGTGGCCTCCCTCTGTCTGTCTGTCTCTCTCTCCCCCACACACAGGACCCTTGTCTTCCCTTTGTTTGGTTTTACTTATTTTTCTTCATGATACTCACCATCTTACAAGCCATGGACTGTGCTTGTATTTTTAAGTAGTATGTTTTTGTTTTTTCATTATACCACAAGGGCTGAAGTTTTTGTCCATCTTATTCACTGAATATCCACAGCACTTAGAACATTGTCTGGTATGTATTAGGCACTCCATAAATATTTTTTGAATGAATGAATGTTTTTTTTGGGGGGGGGGTTCTTTTCCAATCTCCTACTTTTCCTCTGTGCTCCTATAGCTCTGTGTTTCTTGTGGTTCTTAATATATTCTAGATTTACTATAGTTTGTGTGCTGTCTCTCCCCCTGTAGACTGTAAAATGAGCAGAGAAAAATGCCTCAGTTTTGGATTAGGGTATCTGGTGGTACTCTGTATACACTAAGTGCTCAGTAAACAGTAAGTGACGATGCATGGCTACTAACAGCAGTAGCATTCCCATAGCCACCCCATGCCCCATTCTTTCCCCGCTTGTTCCAGAGCAAATTGGTAGGCCTGAGCTCATGCTCCACTTAATAAATGGAGTGGGGGCCTTTGCTAATAGCCTTGCTAATACCCCGCACTGCCCTTCATCCCCTGCAGGCTGATGATACACACCTCTACCGTTCCCTTCTTTCTCCTTCTCTTCTCTCACAAGTGTTCCATTCCTTGTCTTTCTCCCCACTTTCGCTTCAGATCCCTTTTTGGCCAACAGGTAACTGTCCCTGACTAATGAGAACAAGAACAGAGCAGGGCTGGCGTGGAGATGCTAATTGCAGGAGGAACATCAACAACTTGTGGAAGCAGCAAGCTTCTAGTCTAGGTCAAGATCCTTTAAGGCTGACAGGTGGCCTTTGTGGACATAGATTTAAACTGAAGATCGAAAGTTGGCAGAGTCTGGCTAGAAGAGCAGAAAGGGAAAGGGGGTTGAAGCAGAGAGCCCACCTCCTGTCCACCAGTTTTCCCAGCTCCCCAGTGTGCCTGGAGGACCCTTCCAAAGTCCAGCAGAGGAGAGCGTCTAGTCTCCATTCAGTTCACATACTTTCCTTCATGTGCTAGATTGACTCGGTGGATCAAAAGAAAGGTTTAAAAATTATTTTTTTATTGAATTTAAATTATTTTCTGTTTGGTTTAATTACTAGCATTCCAGCAGTAGTTTCCCATTTTTAAATGTTGTCCATGCTTGTCATTTCAGCTACATTATGGATTAAATAGGCTCTCCTGGGTTGCTCAGAGATTATAAGCACTGTTTATATTGTAGTTTTTTGTGGGAGAATGAATTTGGAGTTGCAAACAAGTGACTTACATAGAAATGTTTGGAATACAACGTAATGGTGGACGGATTTGTCATAACTGACTTTATTTTTTGTTTTGCTTTAGATTTGGTTTCACATTTTGTTTTTCTAGGCTATAAGTGGAATCCGCCGTGGCCTTTTCCCTTTGATTCTGTAGTTAATCCATGGAGCTAATCAAAAAGTAAAAGCAAGTTGTAAGTCCTATCATAAATAATTTTATTTCAAATTTCCTCTTATCTTATAATATTAAAAAATGATTAGTAGTTCTTTTTCCTCTGCCTTTTAATCAGATAATAATCAGGTAAAACCTTTCTTTTATATTCATTTTCCCACTTAAGATGAGTAAGTGAATAAATACAAGATTAAATGAATGTAACATTATGAATCATTATTATTTTGTATGGGAGCTCAACAAAATTGTTGAAAGAACAGTGAATAAAGATTTTCTTAAACTCTCACCTTTGTGGGATTAGACCACTTACAGGGTGAGCTCCTCAGGAGGAGAGACCATGCCTTTGTCCCTGGAACCACACTCCATAAATAGGGCTGAAGGAATAACTATTTTGAGACAGAAAGCAAGGGCCATCTGCAGAGTCTTTGGGTGGGTACATCTTACCTGTCTGGTATTTTGGCACTTTTGAAGGACAATTCATTACATCCATAGGAAAGAAGTGTTTAAAAACAGAATATTGGGGTGCCTGGGTGGCTCAGTCTGTTAAGCATCTGCCTTCAGTTCAGGTCTTGATCCCAGGGTCCTGGGATCGAGCCCCCACATCGGGCTCCTTGCTCAGTGGGAGCCTGCTTCTCCCTCTCCCTGGGTAGCTCCCCTTTCTCATGCTCTCTCTCTCTCTCAAATAAATAAAAACAGAATATCCTTCTCTTCAATAATTTTGTCTCCAGTTATTTTATTATTCCAAATAATTATAAAAATTCACTCTGAGTCAGAGTGCAAAGTATCTTTGCTACCAAAGTATTCAGTTACCTCAGTGATTGGCAAGATTTAACCATCCTCTCTGTCCCCAACGCTTTCCAGAAAGCCCTTTTATTTCTTTCTCTTTATAAAATTCTAATCAATAAAATAATTGTCGGTCAAGGGTATTTCTCTAGTTACAAAAACTAATTTCTTAAAATTTAGCATTTAAAATAAGGTTAATTTGCAAGTTAATTATGGTTAGTATGATATCAATACTTGTTTCCTGTTCATTATTTTTATAAAATGGCTCGTTTGATTCATTAAGGATTTCTTGTTAGGATGAAGAAAGAAAAACATGTATTTTAATTGTCCTTTCTAATTCTTCCAGCACACTTTTACATAGAATTGGTCAGCTTTAAAAAAAAAAATTCAAGGGGCGCCTGGGTGGCTCAGTTAAGTGTCTGCCTTCAGCTCAGGTCCTGATCGAGCCCTGCATCAGGCTCCCTGCTCAGTGGGAAGCCTGCTTCTCCCTCTCCCACTCCCCCTGCTTGTGTTCCCTCTCTCGCTGTGTTTCTCTCTGTCAAATAAATAAATAAAGTCTTTAAAAAAAAAATTTTTGAGTAATGTCTGGGTGGCTCAGTGGGTTAAGGGTCTGCCTTGGGGTCAGGTCATGATTCCGGGGTTCTGGAATGGAGCCCCCCCACATCCCTTCGGGCTTCCTGCTCAGCGGGGAGTCTGTTTCTTCCTCTCCCTCTGCCCCCCGCCAACTCATGCTCTCTTTCTTAAAAAAAAAAAAAATTTGACTTATATATGAACATTCATAGCAGCATTATTCATAATACCCAAAATGTGGGAACAACCCAAATATCCATTAACTGCTGAATGGATAAATAAAATATGATACATCCGTACCATGGAGTATTGTTGGGCAATAAAAAGAAATGAAATTCTGATACATGCTTCAGCATGGATGAACCTTGAAAACATTATGCTAAAGTGAGAGAAGCCAGTCACAAAAGGCCACATATTTATAATTCCATTTATATGAAATGTCCAGAGGGCCAAATCTGTGGTAACAGAAAGTAGGTGAGTCGTTGCCTAGGGCTGGGGTGGGGGTTGGAGGGCAACGGGAGTGACTGTTAATGGGTACAGGATTTCTTTTAAGGGTGATGAAAATGTTCCAAAGTTGATTGTGGTAATGGTTGCACACCTCTCTGAATATCCTAAAAGTTACTGAAATCATATATTTTACATAGATGAATTGTATGGTATATGGATTATATCTCAATAAAACTGTTACTAAAGATTTTGTTAGTAATTCATCCACTGATTTAATATAATCAGGAATAGACTTTAGAGGTTTACAGTATGGTCAGTTAGATAAATATAATGTATAGTGAGCAAATGAATTTACTGAGGAAAATTCTCAACATCTCTTTGAAACGCTATTCAGTGAGGGTGAATAAAGAATAAATTTTTCTTCCATAAATTTGAAAATATTATTGTACTTATGTACTAGGGAGCAAACCTCAGAGTTTACATGTACTTAAATTTTCATTTAAGGTCTGGAAGACTGTTTGAAATAATCTGCTATGTTTCATGCAGGAACTTAGACTGTTACTGCTGTTTGCTTTAGAGATGACCTTGCTATGCAGTATCTCCAGGCCATTCGTCGTATCATGGTTTGCATAAACAAACCATAAGAGGCAGTTCAGGTAATGCAATAGTTGTGTGAATTTGGGAAATTAAAGTCACTTAATAATTAATTCTGCTTGTATGAAGGGGAAATGAGACATCATTGTGCTGCAAAGAGGTCTCAAGAAAATATTTGTGAAAAAAAAATATTTGGGCTTCCTTTCTTCCCCTTTGAGATGGAAGACACTTTTTTTTTGGCATGGGAGATTTGAAACTGTCTAGTGCTGCCCAGGTGAAGTATACTGTTTAGTGCTGCCCAGGTGAAGTGTATTAGGAATAAAATCCATCTTCAAATAGGCAATATTTATTCTGACACATTTTAAAAGTTATTTTTAATTATTAAATAATTTGTGAGTATGTGTCATTTAAAAAAAAAAATACACACATCACAGATTCTGCTAAAATTCCCTTTGACCACCATCCAGTCCCATTTCTTTTCCAGAGAGGAAGCTACTGTTACTGATTTGGTAGGTATTGTCCATGGGCTTCTAGGTCTTTTTCTCTGTATTTCATATATACACATATGTTCCTATAGAAATATATAGTTTGGATTTGTGGTTTCTTTTTAAAAATCCAGCAACATAATAGTAGCATCCTGTGTTTATTTTTCTGCAACTCAGTTTTTTTCCCTTTAGGTCTTGGAGAGCCTTTTATGCCTGTATGTATAAGGTTTTATACCTTTGTTGCATAACATTTATATGCATGTATGATGAATAACACGAATATATCATAATTGATTTAACCATTCCCCTATTGATGGTCATTTAAGCTTTTTCCCCTAATTTTTACTGTTAGGAACAGTTCAGCAGTAAAGTCCCCATATATGACTCCTTGTGAGCATGCATGTGGGAAGCTTTTCTCTAGGGTAGGAAGCAAGAGACAGAATGGCTGGGTAGAAGGTATGCCTGTTTTCTATTCTGAAAATGCCCAGTTGCCCGCCGAAGGTGCCCACACTTGCTCACACTTGACATCATCAGACTTTATCTGTGGTTCAAAACAAAACAAAACAAAACAAAAAAACTCCTTGTTTTAATTTGCATTTGCATAAGTATTCTTGAGGTTGAACAGATTTTCATGTTTAATGTCACGTTAATTTCTACTTTTGCAAATTACTCTTGTATATCCTTTATCCATTTAAAAAAATATTGGATTGCTTATCTTTTCTTTATCGATTGACAGACATTCTTTATATATTTCGACTTTGTTTATTGATATCTTTTGTCAGGCAGAAGTTTTAAATTTAGATGTAGTCCAACGTAATCTTCCTTGGGCTCAGGAGCCCCTCCATGTCTTCCCCATTTTGTTTAATTCTCTGCTGTTGCCACCT
Organism: Neomonachus schauinslandi; assembly: GCF_002201575.2. Classification (NCBI taxonomy): domain Eukaryota; kingdom Metazoa; phylum Chordata; class Mammalia; order Carnivora; family Phocidae; genus Neomonachus; species Neomonachus schauinslandi. The sequence continues at coordinate 130,002,067 of NC_058403.1, forward strand.
TGAATGTCTTGCTTTTTATTTTGCACTCGGCCCCACAAATTATGTTGTTGGTCCTGCTTATATGTTATTTTAGGTTTTAGGTCTTTAATTACTCTGGCATATATTTGTGTATGACTTGTGTGAAAAAGATTTTACTGCATTTAATTTTGTGCTTTTTGCAAACAGCCAGCTAATTATTTCAACACCACGTGTTGAGCAGTTAATCCTCTTCCTGTGATTTGGAATACTACTTTTATATTTTGAATTTCCTTGTATTCATTGGGCTGTCTCTGGTGTGTGCATTCTGCTCTGTGAATGTGGTCATCTGTTCATGCACTAGTATCATGCTGTTTTAATTACTGTATCTTCACAGTGTTTTTTTGATATCTGGTAGGGCAAGACCTTTGTTCTTTTTAAGATTGCCTCAACTCTCTGCTTTAATTTTTTGTATCAGCATGTCGCTTTCTTGCAAATTCCATTCGGTATTCTGTTAGAGATTATATTAAATTTAAACACTGATTTGTGGAAAAATTAAATCTTTTTAATATTGAGATTTCTATCTAGGGACAAGATACATCTCTTAGTTACTTTATGTTTTTTCAGTAAAGTTTTATATATTTTTTCTTAACAGTCTTGTATTGTTTTCAAATCATTATTTTGAATGGGATTTATTTCTAAGTTTTTCTGATTGATCATTGCTAATGTATATAAAAGCTCATAATTTTTCTGTTTTGATCTTGTATTTGACCTTGCTGACATCCTTATATATCTAATAGTTTGCCAGTTGGTTCTCTTGGCTCTTCATGCAGACATTTTAAAAATCTGCAAATAATGACATTTTTATGTCTTTCTTACTAATATGTATGTTTTATATATATATTTTTTCTTGAGATACTGATTTGGCTAGTATAAATCTTATTCTTCAATTGGGATGCTTCTAGCATTTCATCATTAAATTAAAAGCTTACCATTGGTTCCTCATAGTTTCCCTTTTTCAGGTTAAGGAAAATTCTGTTTCTGGTTTGTTAAGAGTGTTATCATGAATGTGTTTTGCATTTTATCAAATAATTTTCTCTGCAGTAATTAACACAATCGTATGATTTTTCTCTTTTAATTTAATATAGTGACTGCCTTCATAGAATTTTCTCTTATAAAAAGCTCCGTTGTATTTCTGGAATAAACTCTGCCTGTTCTTGATAAATTGATTAGCAGGTATTTTTATTAAGGGCTTTTGAATCTCTGTTCATAAGCGTGAATGATCTATGTTTTTTCTTTTTTGATGTTGCTATTGTCTGGTTTGAGTATCAGGGTCATGCTAAACCATACAATGCACGAAATCACTTTCGCCCATCCCCTAAATTAATGATTCCATCCAGAATGTCAGGAGGGCTGAATTTGAGAAACTTTGTGTTAGACTCTAAAATAAGCTGAGTAGCTTTCTATTTTTTTCCCCTAAGTTCCTGAATGGTTTATATAACATAGCATTTACCTACTCTTTGAAAGTTTGGTGTAATTTACCTAAAATGATCTAAGCCTGGTGTCTTTTAAAGGGCTAGTGCTTTGACTACCTTTTTAGTTTTTTCTAGGATATAGATCTCATAGTTTTCTTCTTCTTGAGCTAATTTTGATAATTACATTTTCCTGGGGAATTGGCCATTTTGTTTATTTTTTTTTCTAATTTATCCATATTAAATTGATTATATATTATCTACATTTTTAAAATAATGGTTTTATTTTTTTATTTTTATAATTCATTTTGCCAGAGATTTTCTTTGTCCTTGAAAATTAACATGTTTTGGTTTTATTGATCAACTCTACCATTTTCAGGGTTTCTTTTGTTTCTTGGTTTTTTTCATTGATCAGTCTCTTCTTATATCTTTATAAACTGCTCTTTTCCATATGTTTATCTTATTTCTCTTTTTCTAGCATTTTGAATCAAAAGTTTAGCTACTTAGTTTTTATTGTTCTTATTTTCTACATAGGCATTTAGGGCTATAGGTTTTGCTCAGTGCTACTTATCCAGCAGCACGCAGGCTGTGGCATACAGTGCTCCTCTATGATTCATTTTTTTTTTTTTACAATTGGTGATTTCCATTTTGATTTATTTTTCCTTTAACCTATAAGTTTTTTTGAAATGTGTTTTAAAATTTCTACATGTATAGGGTACTTTTGATCATGCAGATCTGCCAGATTATTTCACCTGCATATTTTTTGTTTGGGGAATGTTTTTGATTACTTTTTGTGAATATACTAAAGACTAACGCTTATTTAATTTTTGTTCAGATGCTCTTCTCTCTGGTTTTCTGTCCTTGATTTGATGGTTTCTGAGAAAAGTATGATGAAAGTGTCTCCACGATTACTGCTTTGTCAATCAAATATGCTGATATTCAAAGTCATAAACAATTTTACAAAAAATAAGAAAGGACACATTTCTGGTTTATTTAAAAAGTTCAGTTCAACCATGGTACCTGTCATATACTAAGGAAGTAAGGAGTCACCTATTTGGATGGGGCTGTAAAAATCTAAGGACTTGATATTATAAAGATATTGTTTTTTATTTTAAAATACAGAGTGAGTCACGGGAATAAAAGGTACAGCATAGAGAATGTAGTCAGTGGTACTGTAATAGCATTGTATGGGGACAGATGGTAGCTACACTTGAGGTGAGCATAAAGGATAGAGTTGTCCAATCACTGCGTTGTACACCTGAATCTAATGTAACATTTTATGTTAGCTGTACCCAAATAAAAAACTTTAAAAATAAATAAAATACAGAACCTGCTCTAACCACTTTTAAGAATCTCTCTTACCTAATGGAATACTCAGAGATGCAAAGACGCTTTTCTACATTATTTGTAATAATAAAAAATCAGAGATAAACATCCAGTAGTAACAGTTAAATGAAGAGATATTATGTGATCTTTAAAAATCATGTATTATAGGGGCACCTGGGCGGCTCAGTTGGTCAGGCATCCGACTCTTCATTTCAGCTCAGGTCTTGATCTCAGGGTCGTGAGTTCAAGCCCTGTGTTGGGCTCCATCCTGGGCATGGAGCCTACTTTTAAAAAAAAGTATTTAAAAATCATGTATTTAAAAAAGATATATTATGGGGAAAATTATTGCTGATGTCTTTATTTAACAAAGCAGGATATCAAATAGGATATGGTATGGTTGCATTTTGAGAAAAACAGTATATGTACATTAAATATATGCATAGAGTAAAAGGTTTTTTAACAGTTATCTCTTGAATTATGGTATAGATAATTTCATTTTGTTCTTTACATTTGGCTATGTTTTCAAAATTTTTGCAGTGATGATTTATTTAATAATGAAATATATATCTTTGGAAACATCTTTTACCAAATAATTTTTCTTGTCTAGGATGAATGTGATCTAAAATCAGGGGAGCACTAACATTTAATATTGGAATATCCAACTATATAGAGGTAGAAGTGCTTTAAATGATTATGACAGATTCAAGCTAAAATATGTTCAGTGACATTTAAAGTAAAATAGTATCACGTGGACAAGGAGTAAAAAGATGATACATTTTGTGTTGGAGAGTGCAAGGGAAAATTGGTGTTCTTATCTGCTGTTGGTTGTAGTGTTAGGCAGATTGTGATGGGCATGTTCACAATAGCTTTTAAAATTTTGAATATTTATATCCTTTGACCTAGAAAGTTCTCTGCTAGGAATTAAACTGCAGTATTTCTTATAAAAGTACAAAGGATTCCACCTTTGTGAATTTTTATTCTCAAAAAATTGAGAGAAAAAAATTCTAATATCCATCAGTATGGAACTCGTCAAATAAATTGTGCTGTATCTAAACAAGGGAATATTATACAAGCCTTAAAAAGAAAGGAGAGTTTTATGGATAATAACAGGAAAAAATGTCCAAGATGCATTGTTGAGTGAAACAAGTCACAAAATACCATGTATAGTAGGATCCCATTTTTTGTAAAATAGGATGTATGTGTACACATTCACACACATACTATGTACGTGCATTAAAAATATTTTGGAGAAATATATGTGAAATAGTTAACAGTAATTACCAGTGAGCAAAGGACAGAACCTGAGCGACTTCACTTCATGTATTACTATAATTTTCAATTTTTACAATAAACAAGAATTACTTTAAACAAATTTTGATGAAATAAATAAACAAATTTTAATGAAATAAATTTTTACGTAAAAAAAGGTAAGAAATAGTGCTGCAATCAGATACTATTATGTATGTCCTTTCTGTGTGTGGTAATACCCTAGTGGTGTAATAAGCATGTAAAATAGAATCACTGCTCCTGAGAAGCTTGCCATCTGAAATTCTTTTTTTCACAGGTATACAAATATTCATATAATTTTTAATTGGTAGTAACATGATAATTAATTTGCTAGAAGTCAAATAATTACAATTGAGTAATTCCTTTTTAAAATTTTAAAAACTAAAGTATAATTGACATATAATATTATGTTAGTTTCAGGTGTACAATGTGATGATTTGATATCTGTAGACATTGCAAAATGATCTCACTATAGCAGGTCTAGTTAACATTTGTCAACATAATAACAATTTAATGATTTCTTCCCTCAGTGAACTAGGGCTAATTTAATGGATGTTTATCCTCTGCAGGCCAGATAATCCCAAAATGGATATTTAACTTGTCTGAGAAAGGAATTAGAGGAGTAGAGTTTGTAACATGAGTGCAAACTTTAAAAAAATTCCTATGAAACAATAAAACTTATAATGTTTGCACTGCTGTGTCTTTAATGGTAGATATAGAAGTAAATCTTAGGAGAATTTATTATTTACCATGGGTCGTAAGTATCATAGAGAGTTACAAAGATGCATGCAAATATTTAAGTTTTGAGTTGATTTCTCATTTTCATTTAATGCACCTGATGAACTTTAAAATACCTGTTAATTCATACAGTATTAAGCTGTAATTTCCACTCAATGGCCTTTATATTTCTTGAGCAGTTCTATTATCCCTTCTTTAAATGCCTAGCTACCATAAACTCTTAACTGAAAGCCAAGCTTAGAAAAGGATGAGCAATAAACCATTAATTGTAGATAATTAGGAAGCTAGATTTTTAAACAATGTTTATAGAAATGTCGCATCACTCCAGCTCACATACTCCCGTGTTTTCATTCTTCCGTGTTTTATTTCTGGTATCTGAAAATGTACTTTTTGTACAGTAAATGTCGGTACAGTGGTCAAAGTAAAAATGTAATAAAGCAAATTAAAAGTGCAAGCAACAGAAGCAAAAATAATTCCATGTGCAGTTTATTCCCTGAAACTTTGTAGATAGGTGAAGCCATCATTTTCCTTAGAATAATTGGCAGATACTTGAAACGAGTGGTGCCTTGAATGACTGAGCTAAATTCCCGATAAGTAGATCACAGAGAGGAAAAATGAAAGCACTGGCCTAAAATAATGATGTCTAATTCTTCTGTATAAAAAGTAAAGTCACTGCAGGTAAAAGCAAGACTTCGCTTTGAAGCACTTTTAAACCCCTGCGTTCGTTTTCGCCTTCCTCTATTCTGTACCTCTGAGCTCTAACCAAGCTGACAATTTTTTTTCAGTAAGTATTTGTTTAAAACACTGTTTGAATGCACATCTGTGTCAGGAGCAATGCTGAAAGCTACATCTCTGGAACTGTCAGAGGAAGGTTCTGGTTCCCCTTAGCTTTGCTCCTTGTTGGCTGGATACCATAACTACTTAGTAGACCTTGTCCCTGACGCCTTTACCCCTTTATTGGGATTAGGGATCTTTGCATTCTGTTCTCCACTACCAGAACTTAACTTCTACAATTAGCCTCATCAGCACCTTAGACCATCTTCAGCTCTGTATGTATCTTTCCAGCTTCCCATCCAAATGCAGAGAAAGGGGGTCCCAACTTTGCTCCTGTGCTAGCCGCTGCCTGTACCTGATGACGTAACCTTTTCCCACCTCAGCGCTTGCTCCCACCTTCATCCTCACTCTCTCCCGCGTCTTCTGCCTTTCCCTCTGAATTTAACCACACACTTAAGCCTCGCTGTCATACTCTGTGCCTTTGCACTCCTATTCTCTTTTGCTCCTTTTCACTGTGAAACACATTGAAGAAGTGGTTCATGGCCACCATCTCCCGGCTTCTCCAAACGGACTTTCATTTCCACCAGTCTACAGAACAACTTCTTTCTTCAGTGCTGTCCTTGATCTTTCTGTTGCAAAACCCAAAGTCTCTTGTTCACTATTTCTCACTTTTGCCTTTCCACTACCCTAATGTTGTGGATTATGCCTTTTGTGAGAATTTTTTCTTCTTCTGGTTTTTCTCATATTGTCCATCAAGATTCTTTTCCTACTTGTATAGCAGTTCTTCCCGGCTTGCTTTGCTGGTTACTTTCCTCCTGCTGTCTGAGAGTAGGCATCCATCATGGCTCTGCCCACAGGTGCATACTCTCCTCAATCAATAAATATTTTCTCCCTTGGAGAGCTCTCATAAGCAGCAGATAGCATGTCTACACTAACAGCTTCTACAGCGTACTCTTAGCCTTGAAGACTTACCTGGCAATCCATACTGTATCCCACCCACATTCAGAACATTTTCAGTTAGTTGTCCAACTGTATGGTCCTTTTCAACCTGAAAACTTGTGATTCTTTGGGAGAAAAGAAAGTCATTTTCTCCTTAAAGCTAGCTAATGCACAGAAATTATTTGTTTCATCAAAGCACCATCATTATTCTGATCTCTGTAAGTGGTGCCACCTTTTCTAGTGATTTAGCTGAGCAATCTAGAAGTCTCTTCTTAAGTCAACCCATGCTGTTTCCTCAGCGGCGTCTTGTGCTGATTTAGGTCAGTTCAGCCCTGCTCAGTGCCACCACCTGGGTCCTGCTCACCTTGCCTTGCCTCTGACCTCTGGGCCATCGAGCCTAAGACTGCTCTGTGACCACCAGTGTAGCAAGCCACCAGTCTTCCAGCCGTCCCTTACTTGTTTTGACATTGGTTTTAGCTCCTGGACCTGACTCTCAGGACCCTTGGGAGTTTGCCTTTCCGTCTGTGTCCCGCTTCCTTCCTCCCGCCCACATGCCACTGAGTCAGCTGCATTCTCTGTCTGTGCCTTCTGTCACATGTCTCCTTGTCGGGATTGCCTGCTTCACTCCGCTCCAAGTCTGACCTCGCTTTCAAGGACCGCCAACATCTCTCCGAATCTACATCTCAAGGTAGTACCTTCAGCTGAGTAGTGTTCCTTTCTGTCTTGTTTGTGGATAAGTAAGCAGTCCCCTGGACATAAACCTCACCTTCCCTCAGAAGCCCTTCTTGAATCCCTTCCATTTTCTATCATTTCTTCAAACATATTTTAGTCTTATTTTCCTGACGGTATTTAAAGCTTCTTAAGGGTGACAATATATCTCATCCCCTTCTTTGTCCCCTCTGTTGACCGTTGTTACACAGAGGATAATTTCAGTAACTACTTACTTATTGATTAAATGCTGGGCATTACAGTGTGAATACTTAACAGGTTAAGGAAACTTAAAAAAGATTTCAAATAATCCAAACATCTATGTTCCACAAAATACCAAAAGTTCCTGTTAACAGGTAACATGCCAGGGCCTAACATTCTTGGAATTAAAAAAAACACAAAAATATTTTCTAGCTGAAATACTTGCAATTAAAATGTGTCTTCTTGTTTCAATGGAGATGGAGAGTCTGCCACTTTGCTTAAGATAGCCTTCTAACATTCAAAACATAAGACCCCCTTCATGCTAGAGTCCCAGAAGTCAGTGCTAGAATGGCTTACAGATGGTCTTGGCAGAACTTTCTCTTTGCACAGCTGAAGCCAACAGAAATTGGGGACCGGTTATACCACTGGTAGATGTCGAGGCTGTGACTGGACGCTGGTGTTCTTACCTCAAATCCACAGACCTTTCCACTGCACGCTTGCATATATTTTATTCACACATTTTTTCATTCAGCACACACTTAGTGAGCACCTACTGTGTGTCGGGCCATGCTGGACAATGATATATAATAAAAAATAAGATACAGTCTCCGCTCTCCAAGAACATAATTTATTAGAGGAGACAGACAAGTACATGTAAAGTAGAAGCGCAGTGGAACATGAGGTGGAGGAAATTTTTTTGGTTTATGTTTTTTTTTTTTTTTTTTTTTTTTTTTTTTAAAGATTTTGTTTATTTATTTGAGACAGAGAGAATGAGAGACAGAGAGCATGAGAGGGAGGAGCAGACTCCCTGCCGAGCAGGGAGCCCGATGCGGGACTCGATCCCGGGACTCCAGGATCATGACCTGAGCCGAAGGCAGTCGCCTAACCAACTGAGCCACCCAGGCGCCCGGTTTATGTTGTTTTAATGTAGAAAGGATTTGAGGAAGTATAATGCTAAGGGAAACTGCCAATAGCAGGCAAAAGGCTGAAGGTTTGGCTGAAGTTTAACTGATACAGTGATGACCCTTTGAAGGCTGTGTGAAGGAAATAGGGTCCAGCTCCTATTGGGAGGAAGCTGGGACTGATGAGCAAAGTGAATGGCAGTTAGGCAGGAATGATCCGAGATCCATGTGGGTTACGGGCAAGCTCAGGGAGCGTGGAAGCCTGGGGCTAGACAGGAGTGGCAGAGATCACAGGGATAGTAGACATTTCCCTTACATGGCAGTTGATGTGTAAGGAATAGAAAGTTGGTTGAAGGAATGAAGGGGAAGGGATATTAGAGAAGAGATTATTTTAAAATAGATTTATTTTGAAAGCTTATGGTCTGTTGAGTTGTCTTGAAATAGCAGGCTAAGCTAGCAGAGACATGCTGATAAGGTCTGGTCAGAATGAGGCCTCTCTGTCCTTGAATCATAGCAGAACTTAGCTGCTAGCATGCCTCATGACCCAAATGTTTGGTTTCCTGGAATCTCAAACAGTCAGGAGGAGCCCTACCTAGGATCTTTTTCTCCCCCTAGGACCTTTCATGTTTGATTCTTACGCTATTTTAGGTCTTCAGTATTAATAATTCAGAGTCAATTGTTTTTAATAACCTAACTATAAATAATTAGTGAAAAGAATGAAAGTAATGGGGGTACTCATTGATATTTTCATAATCCTTACTCTGCCCTGTGGCATCGCCTACTACTGATAAAACTTGATATTGTAAAAGTTTTGCGCACTATGGTTCACATTTGAAGAGAGCAAAAACAATTAAAGCTGCTTTGAAAATAAAACCAAGAACAACTGACAGGAAAAGGAATTATGAGGACCTTTCCAAGCTGAAAACATTTGGTGAGTAAGAGATTTGAGCATTAGTAATTACAAATAGAGTAATTCATGAATTAATTCACAGATAATAAAATTGTATGTTCTAGCCTATGCCAGCAACCTCTACATACCTGCGTATGGCATTTATGACTCTATGTTCAAGTTATTTGTTTACTAATCATTTCCTTGCTCTTTTGAACTGTGAATTCTTTGAAAGTAGAGTGCAACCTCATTTAACTTGTATTTCTAGCAGGTACTCATAAAAGTACTGAAAACCTTCTCTGATAATAATGCTTCCATACAGAATGTCAAGTCTTAGTTAGAATAACCTATGACTTAGTATTATTAACCCCATCCTGCAAGTGAGTTAACTAAAGCCTGAGAAGTTTAAGCAGCGTTTTTTGTTTTTGTTTTTGTTTAATATGACATCGCTCCTTAGTGATCAGACAGGAATTTGAACCTAGGTGCTGGGGCTCCAAAGCCCATAATAGGGCAGGAAATGTGTTACTCATTTTTATATTCTTAATACCCAGCAGTGTGCTCAAACATTGTAATTAGTCAATGAAAGTATTTAAAATAAAGAACAAAAAAGTTATACTATTTAAAGTTACCCAGATTTAGTGAATGAATTTTTTTAAATTTAATTTTATTATGTTATGTTAGTCACCATACAATACATTATTAGATTTGATGTAGTGTTCCATGATTCATTGTTTGCATATAACACCCAGTGCTCCATTCAATACTTGCCCTCCTTAATACCAATCACCAGGCTAACCCATCCCCCCATCCCCCTCCCCTCTAAAACCCTCAGTTTGTTTCTTGGAGTCCATAGTCTCTCATGGTTTGTCTCCCCCTCTGATTCCCCCCCCTTCATTTTCCCCTTCCTTTTCCTAATGTCCTCCATGTTATTCCTTATGTTCCACAAATAAGTGAAACCATATGATAATTGACTTTCTCTGCTTGACTTATTTCACTTAGCATAATCTCCTCCAGTCCCATCCATGTTGATGTAAAATTTGGGTATTCATCCTTTCTGATGGCTGAGTAATATTCCATTGCATATATGGACCACATCTTCTTTATCCATTCGTCTGTTGAAGGGCATCTCGGCTCTTTCCACAGTTTGGCTATTGCGGACATTGCTGCTATGAGCATTGGGGTGCATATGGCCCTTCTTTTCACTGTATCTATGTCTTTGGGGTAAATACCCATAGTGCAATTGCTGGGTCATAGGGTAGCTCTATATTTAATTTTTTGAGGAACCTCCACACTGTTTTCCAAAGTGGCTGTACCAACTTGCATTCCCACCAACAGTGTAAGAAGGTTCCCCTTTCTCCACAACCTCTCCAACATTTGTTGTTTCTTGCCTTGTCAATTTTTGCCATCCTAACTGGTGTAAGGTGGTATCTCAAATGTGATTTTGATTTGAATTTCCCTGATAGCTAATGATGAACATTTTTTCATGTGTCTGTTAGCCATTTGTATGTCTTCTTTGGAGAAGTGTCTGTTCATGTCTTCTGCCCGTTTTTTGACTTGATTTTTTATTTTTTGGGTGTTGAGTTTGAGAAGTTCTTTATAGATCATGGATAGCAGCTCTTCGTCTGTAGTGTCATTTGCAAAAGAAGTCAATGGGTTCGGGCTGGATTTCAGAGGTAATATCAACAGGAAGGACAGAAGGAAGGGTGGATTGGTCGAAGATGCTCCTAGGCTTCTGGCCTATGGATGGTGAAACCCTTGCTAAGGCAGGAACCTCCAGAGGACCAGCTAGGTCCCATCTGCTATAGGCTTAAGTCGAAGTGCCTCTGAGACCCCCAAGAAGAAAGGTCTGGGAGGCAGATGGGCAGACAGGTTGGGTGCTCTTGAGAGGACCAGACTGTTGTCACCCAGATGGACATGATCCTTCCTGTCCCTGAGTTCCCACAGAACTTTGTGCCTCTCCTTCTGCTGATATTAAGAGTTCCCATTTTGGATCATGGTTATCTTCCTGAGCCTTATATTGTTTGCTAAGTGAAATTTAAGCCCCAAAGTCTTTGCCCAATAACACAGAGATATAATAACTTTTAAAAATGTGGTTATGTCTTAACTTTGTATAATACATGCTTATTGAGTAGTCTTGAAAATTGTCCTGACGAGACTACATGTATGGGAAGGGGAAGGGCTAACGTCTATGGCCGAGGCACTTGGAATTCCTCCAGAGGCTCCTGTTTCCATCTGGTTCCAGTTCTGGTACTGGCCCTTTTTCCCCGATTATGGATTTTTAACCTGAGGAGGTCTGCCCAAGTGGAAGACCTAGCTTGCTTCGGGTCTGGCTGTCTAGAAGGGGCAGTGAAAATGGAGAACCCCATCCTGGGTTCCAGGAGTACTGCCTTCCTCTTAAAGTTCTCCAAGAACAAACCGTGTTCTTCACCCAAGCCTCAGATGACACTAGGGCAGAGGTAGAAAGACAGACCCTTGATAAACATGGAGACTTCTCACAGGGCCTGTGTCTGGCCTGTTGCCCAGGGAAGTCCTGGTGGCCTTCCCTGAGTAATAAGAAATTGAGGCTAGGATTTGGTTCCTCATTTGTTTCTTCAAGGCACAGCTCACTAAAGCCTAGAATCACTCCAATTTCAGGCCCTCGCTCTCTTAGGTAGCAGGCTTGGCTGCTTTGCAACATCTAGTGGAGAGCACCATAGCAGTTTATTAAGAGCTTTTGTTATAATAGTTTTGGACCCCTGTGAAGGATCAGACTTTCAAATTACAGAGTCCAGAGGATGTAGCTCTCTTGACCGTTCACACTGGCAGGTGTGGTCTGAGAGGCCCAGGTAGGGTGGGACTTGCTGTAGGGCTTCTAGGCCATAGGATGCTCAGATGCAGGCACATCGTGGAGTTATACCATGGAGGTTCTTCCAGGTGGCTGGGGGTAGGGGTGAGGTGAAAAGATGTGCCCTACACTGAATGACTGGAGACTGACTGGAGACTGACTGGCAGAAGTCCAGGTGACTGAATTGGGAACAGGAAGCTTTTGAATTGAGGTGCTCTGAGTGATGGGGGCAAAGTTCATCTGGGTGCCATGCCCTTCCAGCCTTGGGGCAGCCAGCCTCTTTTAGACCCTTCTTGCCAGCAGGAAAGCCACTGCCAGTCTTTGAGGAGGCCCACTCTCCTTGGCTCAGGTCTGGTGTGGCTGAGCCACTGCTGGTTGACTAAGCAGATGGTACCTGACAGGGCCTCAATCCCATTTTAGAACAAACTGATAGGAGAAGGAAACATTGAATCTTGCTCATCTGGGTGGTTCTCTCTGGGAAAGAAATGGGCAAAGGAACAAAACGGACCTCTCAAACAGCTATTGAGAAAAAAGGGATGGTTATAAAAGAGGGCACAGTCCAGATCACAATTATGTTAGGATTCTCCAGAGAAACAGAATCAATAGGGTATGTGTGTGTGTATGCACATATGTATGTATATGTATATACGTGCATGTGTATATAAGAGAGGGAATGAGAGATTGATTTTAAGGAATTGGCTCAAGTGATTGTCAGGGCTGGCATGTTCCAAATCCATAGAATAAGCCAGCAGCAGCCTGGAGATTCAGTAGGAGCTCATGTTGAAGTCTTGAGTCTGAAGACTGGAAACTCAGGCAGATTTTCTGTGCTGCCTTCTGAAGGCAAAATTCTTTCCTCCTGGGAAAACCTCAGTCTTTACTCTTAAGGCTTTGAACTGATTGGATGGGGCCCACTCACATTATGGAGGTTAATCTGCTTTACTTAAAGTAAACTGATTGTTATTATTAATCACATCTAAAAACATACCTCTACAGCCACATCTAGACTAGTGTTTGACCAAACAGCAGCACACCATAGTCCGTCCAAGTTGGCACATAAAATTAACCATCACCACAATGCTCATGGAATGCTGTCACCTCATCAAGGAAGGAGGGTCATTAGGTAAGCATTTCCCCTCAAGAGATGGTGGGAAGAAGGGGAAAGAGGAGCATGTTGTCCTTATTTGTGGGACTTACTTATTTTAGTTTTTAGCTACTTTTTGAACTTGGAGTCTTCTGTTGGCACACTCTACCATGGCATTTGGGGGGCTGGCTTATCATAGATGATTGTCTTCTAAAAAGGTTACCCTCATTGGTACCAGCCAGAGTCCCAGACTCCTGGTCTTCTGTTGGGCCCCATATATATAGGTGGAAGCACCTTAAGGGTAGAACCTGTATTTGTTCGTTTTGGTGGCCTCCGTAGTGTCTAGTATCTTAGTACTGAGCCTCATGCATAATGGACATTATTCATTTGAAAAGTATTGAAGTCTTCCAAGTTCAAGGCACTGTGCTAGGTACTGGAATAGCCATTGAGTATGTATTTAGTGAGTGAATTATTTCTCATCACTTCCCAGGATGATTTGTTTTTCCTTTCCCTCCCCTCCCCCGATTAGAGGGGAATTTCAATCTAGTATATCCTAGAACAGAGTCCTGTAAGTCCTTCCTCCTTGGCTGGCACTCGTGGTTCCCGTGCCCGCTTCAGCTTACCTTTCCAGCCTCAGCTGTTCCCCTCCCATGGCCTGCACTCAGACCACACCAAACTAGCCTCCCCTCACAGTCACCCTGGCAGCATTCCTTCCCCTGGAAATATCCTATCTTGCCAATTCCTTCCATTTTTACCCATTCAGATCCACTCTTCAGTAGATGAGGAGCTCAGGTGCATCCCCAGGACCCCATGCTCACTGTCTGCAAAGCATCACAGCCCTTTCGTGACTTCTGTTAGGATACCGTGTGTGTTCTCTTTGTCCCTGTGGTGAGAGCTTCGGGAGGACAGGGTCTGTGTCTCACTCTATATCGCATGCCTGCTTGGTACCTTGCACTTTGCAGGTGCTAATGAAGTAGGATTCCAGCAGGCCTTGCATGTTTGATCTATATGTTAGGAATCTGTTCAGCCTCTACATTCTTATTTTGCACTGATAATCCAGTTTCCAGACACTCTCAAACTTTTCTTTTTGTATTTGGAATGTAGTCAGAGGCCAGAAGAAGAAATGGTGATCCTTCCTGCCTGTCTTATTGTTGATAAGAGGGTAGTTAACCAAAAAACCCCACAGTCATTTGAAGGTTTAAAATGAATGGCTACAAGACAGATTGAAAATATCTGTGACTTCTTTATCAGTGGGCCTCATTTTCATTAGTGCTCACAAACTTGTTACTGATGCTTTGCCCTAGGGGCCAGTGACATCATCTGAAACCTCATTTTTATTATTATTGCAGTGAGCTGCCAGCAAGGAACTTTTAGTCCAATAACATGAGGGAAGGAGAGAGAAGGGGAAAGGTATAAAAAGAGGGTGGGCCCGGAGCCTGCTGCTTCTTTTGCAGTCCAGTGAATTTGGGTCCAGCCTGGATATCACCACTGCACGGGAGACGAATATGCTAACTGGAGAAGTCCTGGCGGCCACAGTGTTCTTGGGGATGTAATGATGTAAGGACACTCTTACAAGCTTGTTAGCTTTCTCGCCGTAGAAGCATTGGCAGGCTCAGAAGCCAGACGACATTATGTCAGTGCAACAAGCTCCGAGTCCTAGCAACGACTTTAAATATCGGAAACTTACTGAAAATGACTTAGGAAGTATTGTTGGCAGAGAGGAAGCCAGATCTTGCCCTCTGCCAAAGTGTAGGAAAACTTGTGTATGGCCTTGGCTGTTCTATTAGAACTGTTAGCTGATATTTGCCCAGAGAGAAAAATTGTCAAGAAAAGACGATTGTAAGGAATGATGAAGTCTTGTCTTTGGAATGTTTACTCTTTCACAGAGTCAGTAATTTGTTTTTGTTGTTGCCTTATTTACTTTTTGGATAGTATGCCTCTGATCCATTGTGAACCCAAATTGGAATCTTGGAATTTGACTCATATTTCAAAATCACCTGATGATGTGGCTTATACATTATAGGCACACAAGCCACATTTATTTTTTGATTAAAAGCCTCAGGTATGCATAAGGTATGAACTCTTAGTTTTTTAAGTTCTTATGCATGTGTTCTCCTCTCTCCCACCAGCGTATTCAGCATATATAAATTCTATTTGTGATGTGGTTTAATTTGAACTACCACTTTGAAAAAGTACAATTTATCAAACTACCCGTAACTACAATTGTCCTAATTTGTATTTGCTGGAAATATGTTTATTTTAATAATATCATATTGATAATATACTGATTAGGCAGCAAAAATGAAAAAAAGCGTATTTCCCCCAGTTTACTTTTCATTTTAATGCAAACAAATTTTTCACCAGTTAGATTTTCAAAAATAGTAACATTTTAAAGTTTTATTTTGAAGGTTGGAAAAAGGAAGTCAACGATAATCTCATGACTAAAATTGTGACTCCATTTTCCTTTTCACTGTCCATGAGAAAGAGTGGTTTCACTGTTACTGGGGCATCATACGGAGTTTAAAAGGGCAATGAAGGTGTCTGTGATTTTGGTTATTTGGTTCAAATGTGGGTCCAGCTTCCAAAAGACTGATATTTTGTTTGTATCACATCCAGAGACTATACTTGAAGGTTAATTTAATTGTTAACTTTGACTTCTTTGGGTCTCTCTTTCCTAGATAGAAAAGCACTTGCCATCCACTTTCTTCCACCATGCTCTTTATATAAGAACCATGTGATGAGCTGTATCTTGAATTTAGTTTCTGGAAGGATCTCAGCAAGGACTTTTGCTTGCTTAATTTTGTTGGACAATAAAAGGTGCGTAATCCTGTGCATTGCCATTTGTGACTTTTCTGTCACAATAATCTCATAGCTAACTATAGCAATTTGTTCACCTCAGGTGTGTGGTGACATCTTATCTTGAAGCTTTTTTAAGATGTTCTATTTTCTTCACCCCAAATTATCCTCTTTTATATTATGCTATAACCATATGCTGCTTCAGATTCTTTATAAGTAGGCAGGATACACATTTCTAAAAATATGTTTTCTGGTTAATACTTTCATCCCTATGGAAGCGGTGGAAGGAGGGAACATCTGAGACAGACAATGCATTGCTTCATGTCCGAAAACCCAGAGTACATTAGAAAAGTCCATGGCACCTGGGAGGCAAACTTGGATGAACTGATGTGGCTACACCGCAGAAGTTTTCTTCCAAACTGTAAAATTAAGACCTGTTCCCCACTGTGCCCTTTTTCTTCACCTAGACTCTGTCCTCTTTATCACCATACCAATTTACTTGGGCTTTTGCAAGTTTTGAGGAGCTACTGTTTATCTGCCTCAGAATTCCGTGAGAGCTTCTGAGCCATAGTGTTTGCACGGCTTGCCATTTCTGTTTTCTTTTCTTGTTCTGGGGTGTATGTGTTTTGGGGTGCAGCAGTTGGTACCTACTCCATTTATCAAAACCCAGGAATGTGGCCCAAAGCCAAGACAGAAATACACACTTCTGGGCGGAGGGTTTTCCAGCCATTTGGAATTGGAAAGCAAGCGTAAGAGGTTGTCTGGACCTGCCTGGTTTAATTTAGTGTTTAGTGTCTAACAGTTGTGTCCTCATTTTCCCCTTGACGTGTGAGCTCCCTGGTGCGGGGGGAAGTGACTTCCTTTGTTAACAGCGTTGACCACTCTTGCTGTGTTGCCTAGCTTTCTTCTCCTTCCTTTCCTCAAAGGAGAGAAGCTGTTCAACAGCTGCCTGTTTTCTTACCAGAAGATAAAAACATGATAATAAAAAGAAGAAAGCTAGAGTGAGGGTTTCCAAAAATGCCATCCGTTCTTCCCTATTTAATGACACAAAATTGCTTTATACGTATATTTTTATTTTTACATAACTATGTCCTCACCCATGTCTCCATTTCTATATTCGATGCAAACCCTGATGTGTTAATCTACCCTTAGTGGACCTTCGCTTTGAGTTGTGTTTCCATGGCAGTGTGGCATTTTTTTATGTCTTTAAATTTCTCGTATTAACTTAAAGATGATTGAGAGTATATATTTGAGGATATTTTGGAAGAAAAAAATCCCTCCAGGTCTCACCGCTCCCACACACTATTTTCACTAGTGCATTTTGCCCTCCAGTTGTCCACACATCTAGCACAGTGGTTAAAGGATGCTTGTTGTTGTTCAGGGCTGGACCTCTCCCGATCCAACCATAGTCTCTAATCCAACTCTCCTTCGGATTTATAAAATGCCCAACCAAGTTCAGAAGTCTGTGGTCTGTGGCCGTGGTTCAGAGCAGAGCTTAGTGACTTCTATAGGAATAAATGGCCCACATGGGAGAAGGGCTTCAGCGTCTTTAGAGCTATGCTCTAACCAAACGAAGTGGCCAGAATTGTCCACCACAGACTAATGCGTTTCATAATGCTAGCAATGACTCATTTAAACTGAGATGATTTTAACAGGGACAGAGACATTCTCATTGTCCAGACTTTTTCTACTTTATCGAGAAAAGTAAGATATCATTTGAGCAAATTCTTACTCCTTCTTTGATGTGGAATATGGCCAAGGCTTCCATTGCTTTTTGGAGTCACATTTTCAAATGCAATGATTTTGTACCTCATCATAGGTCAGCAGCTAACTACATTTTCCTGTATATTGTGAAGACAGTCAAAATATGAAAGCTATTTATTTTCAGCCATTTAAGTAAATTGTTGTTTACAACCAAGACAAGAAATGGGATAATTCTACAGTTTCTGCCTAAAGCCATATTATGTCTTCACACTTAAATGTGTGGAGAGTGTTTCTTTTCTAATATTCGAAGCTTAAATAATAAGGCCCCATTGACAGGTGTTAGTACTTGTTTTTAGAAGATATTACAGAGGCTCCTGGGTGGCTCAGTTGGTTAAGCATCTACCTTCGGCTCAGGTCATGATCCCAGGGTCCTGGGATTGAACCCCACATCAGGCTCCCTGCTCAGTGGGGAGCCTGTTTCTCCCTCTCCCTCTGCCAAGCCCCCTGCTTGTGCTCTCACTCTCAGTCTCTCAAATAAATAAATAAAATCTTAAAAAAATTTACGTAAACAGCTAATTTGTTTTTTAAGATCATGATTTTTTATTTTTATTTGTTTATTTTTAAAGATTTATTTATTCTCGAGAGAGAGAGAGATTGAGAGCTCGAGCAGGGGGAAGGGCAGGGGGAGAGGGAGAGAGAGAATCCTCAGACAGACTTCCCACTGAGTGCAGAGCCTGAAACAGGGCTTGATCTCATGATCCTGACTGAGATCATGACCTGAGCTGAAACCAAGAGTCAGTCACTCAACTGATTATGCCACCCAGGCACCGCAAGATAATGATTTTTTAAAGAAGAAATAAATGTCTAATAATTCCAAGAATAAACCTAAACTACCACTAGTTATTTTCACTGGCTCTTCCTTTCTGATCTTGCTTAGTAGATTTAAAATTGGTTGTGAAGATCTGGAATGTTGGGAAAATAAGGTTTTATTAAATTACAAATCATCTCCCTGTTTCTTTGATTATAAGGCAGTATATGTGGGTAAGAGTGTTAGAGTTTGTTGTTTTTATATGAATTTTCCCAGGGTTCCCGCTTTAGGTAATCTACTTAGCTTCTGATCTCCATAAATTAGAATTGAGAGTAATAACCATTCATAATTGACATGGAAAGTCAGAAAGAAGAGGGTGTCACCACTAGGGGCAAAGAAGAGTTATGATTTAAGAGTTATGACTTAAGAATCAGACCCATGCCTAGCAATTTCAGGCATAAATAGATTACTTAAGAGAAGCTAAAATTGATTGCTTTCATGAAATACAAGTGCAAGGAGGTTCATTTCCGATTTTTGGATGTAGGATTGTATCATTTGCAAAGAGAAAATTTCATGGAATTCCTTTAGTTACTTCTTTTCTTCAGTAAAGGATGTGGTAACTTGACCTCTGTGTGTTTTAGTTATTTTAAGGCCTAAGAGTCCCAAGGAAGCCTTCTCTAAGCCTTTCGGCGGGGATGGTGTCTCCTCTGTAGGTGCCCATAACTCCCTGGGTGTGCTTCTGTATCACATCCTTTTGAAATTGTTATTTCTGCCATCTCCATACTTTAAGCTTTTTCAGTACTTCCACTGTACCTGGCTCACGATGCTTTTAATTGTTTATTGAATTGAAACTAAACTAAACGCCAAAATAGCATAAAATTGGGCTGTCTTATGCCTGAAGTTAGTACTATACTTGATGAGTATAATATTCCATTAATTACACACATTGAAATATTGAAGGTTGGAGATGAGGGAGACTTTGGCTTATTATTCTAATCCACGGTCACTCTTAGTTTATTTCTGTAGGGGGGCTGAGAGTCATATGGCTTTGTCTGTGCTTAATTTGTGTGCCCCATGTGCTTTTGCCTCTGCAAGGGAATATATGAAAAGGATTGAGGGTTGTGGCCTCTCAGGGTGCCCGGGCACTGCCAAGATGAGTGATAACAACTATTCTGCCATGCCCCGGAAGGCCACCCTTATCTGTGTAGTAAGAACAGACGGGAGTTAGGCATGAAAGGGTGTTTGCTTGTTTCCACTGGCAATTTCTGAGAGCTCTGTGAAAGGGACAGAGGTGGTCATTGGCGTTGAAGGATGGTTCTCAATATTCCTGGCAGCCCCTTGGAGAGACCAAGGAGAGGAGAACAAAAAAAATGAGGTGGTCCGTGGAACCACGATGTCATGAGCTGTCCATGAGTCTGAGCAACCTTGGAGATGTTGGTAGGAGTGGTGAGTGGAATCAAGGCATAGGGAATTCTAATGTGTAGGAGGGAGATCTTGTCTAACCAACAGGAACAGACAGAGGAGCTGTAGGGAGCATCCAGCTAGGGATCTGCCAAACTGAGGAGTTTAATGGCCCTGCAAGTCAAAAGAGAGAAGTCATGAGAAGTGATGTTGGGCTACTTGTATCTTCATCACTGTGGACTTTCCTAGCCTCCCTGAGTACTGGGTTTCTTTGTAGAAGGTAGAAGATAATAGTCTTGGATGGTTGTGGGTTTAAATGGGTAATGCGTACGATTCACCTAGCCCTGGGCCTGGCATGCTGCAGTTGCTTATCACTGTGTTAGTTCCTTCCTGACCCTACAGTTCTTCTGGTGTGAGTCATTCCCCGCCCCCAACATTGGAAGGGCCACACCCTTAGGGGTTCTTCAGCTCCCATTGTGGGCATAGTAGAACTGGTTTTAAAGCTCTAATGGAGGAAGAGCAAATGAAAACCTAGCAGTTGACTAAAAATAGGTCAATTGTCAGAGAAACTCAGCATGGGGGAATCGGGCTCCCTCCCTGATTTCATTTGACTCTCACAACAACCCTGTGGAATAAATTATTATCCTTGCATAATGTGAAGAAACTGAGGCCGACAGAGGACAAATCTAGGAGCCCGTGGCCATCAGCTCCTGGCAGGCAGAGCCAGAATTTGGACCCGCATCCGTCAGGTGTTAATGCCCGTGCTCTTTCTCCTTTCACGGGTGCTGACGTGTGGGAAGGCCACCCGGCAGGCGAGGTTTGGAAGACAGGCACAACCGCCCCTCTGCCCCGCGAGCAGCTGGAAGGCCCGGGCTGCCTTCTGCTTGGTGAGCCCAGGGCCCGGCAACATCTGGCACATGGCAGGCTCTCAGTAAATATTTACTCAGTGAATGAAAGTCGCAAGTTAAGGTAGAAAACTAATTATTTCCGCAAGTGGCAGGTTGTCAGCAATATGAAATTTGTCATCAACATTATTGAGTTACTGAAAAATATGTGACATTTATTAACACAGGTTCTGCTCAAGTGGCTATACAGCAATTTAAAGATCTGTGTTTAAAATTGGACAATATGTGAAAAACTGACACAAGATAAAATTCAAAAGATGTCAAGAATTTTTTAAATGACTGAAGAGGCATAGGCTGCTTTTCGAGAAAAGTAAACTGTGATAAGCCTAAAAATATCTCTTAAAAAATAATGACGTAAATTTTGGTTCATATGTTCTCCACTTCTTTTCCTCTAAGGTGTAAATGTTCAAAAGTTACCGTGATGGAGATTTTTTGAAGCACTATTTATTTTCATGTAAAGACAGCACAATTTTCAATCAGATTGAAAATTAAAAGTAAATGTAATAATTGAAGAAGTAGATACACTGTGCCAGTTCTTGACCAAGTAAATGCTATATACAGCTATTAGCTGTAGTTTTATGAGAATTTTGATGATAGAAATGTAAAAGGTCAGCTGAACACTGGTATTTATTAGTAACCACAGAACCATAAATCTGTCAAGCCTGGGATCTGACAGAAGTTCTACGAGGTTGAACAAGTCAAGTTTCAGTTAAATGAAGACTTCTCTACAGGTAAAAAGCAACCGCTATGGCTGTGGAGCTTCTCGTCAACACAGTTGCCGTGCAGTTGGTTGAATCACCTCAGATCCCCCTTACCTAGCAGACAGGAGCTTTAACAGAGAGCCAGGCACACTGAGATGTGTCTTTTTTAAATCCCTTTGGTCAAAGTGTATTTAGAAGTAGCAAAAACTAATCCTGTCACAGTAAAGGAGAAGCTTTTCTGTCTCCCCACAGAAAGCACCCTTTCAAGTAAGTGCCTTTAGTGCTAGTTGACTTTTCTTTAGAAGTTCATTTCACAGTTTAAGCAAAGATACACCAAGTATTTTGCAACTTCATACAACTTTTGCTGAGGCTCACCATTTCCTTTTCTTGAGGGGAATGGGAAGCCTGTTGAGTTTTGTGGAGAAGTTATCATACACCAGGGGCTGTAGTCAGTTAGTGTTTCTGTGGACTGCAGCACTGGTAATCAAAAGGAACTTGACATACATGATTTCTGTACCACAGGCCAGAGGAGCTACCTTCTTAACCTTGGCTGTGTCGGTATTATAGTTCTATAAATGGTGTGATTTTGTGGCCTTTGGGAAATGCAAGTTATTTTTGTAAGTGCTTATCCTGACTGAGGGAGTTGATTTGTTTATATCAACTAGGTAAAAAAGCTAACTGTAATTTGCATTTATTCTTAAAACTTTCAAGTCAAATATACTTTTAGTAACACTGAAAAAAAAAAGGTATTCATCATTTCCATAAACTACCAGGTTGGAATATTAGTTTTAATGCTTTTTCAAGTTATGTCTATATCCAAGCATACATTACAGGGTCTTACATAATACCAGACATATGAAGTCATTTAAACCATATTTGATGATTCATTGAGGTCTTTTGTTATGGAGATCTGATTGGGGCCATTTTTGATTTTACTCTCTCCCCCTCACTTCTTTTTATCTTTTTTAGAGGGTAGTTAACCTTGCTTTCTCTTTGTATATAATGTGGTTTTTGGGGTGATAGTAGGGTAAGTGAACATTGTGGGACTCTTTAGTAATGATGTTCATTTTTCATGTTTTAAAGTGTGTAAGACCCACAAAATGTTATTTCTTCCAAGAAATTTATATCAGCTTTGCTTATATTTATGAGTGACAGCCCTTCTTTCCAGCCATTCCTTTCTGAGATCAGTGATGAAATTTGTTGACTGCTTGCTTTGGGCAAAGCACCACACTAGAAATGTCAGGGGGAATTTGGGATTAAAATATGACAAGTCCCTACCCTTAAGGAGTTTGTCATCTAGACCTGTGCTGTCTGATGCATTAGCCCTAGATCCCTTTAGTTTTTGAGTACTGCACTGTGGTCAGTCAGAATTGAGTATTATGGTTTTTTATTAGCCCTTTAGCCCATTATTATAGAAACGCATAGCTCGGTAATAGTTGGTTCTGTCACAGTATGATACCAAAAAAAAAAAAACCAAAACTGAAACCAAAGTTCCCAGGTGCTTAGAACAGAAATTAAAGAAAAGGAAGAGGTGGGGGTGGGAAGGAGAGCCATCCTTCCCATGTGTAATGATGACTGCTTGATTTGGGTAATGATGTTCAGGAAAGCATATCCGAGGCTGCCACTTACCCGGGAATCATACAGGCAGAAGAGAAAGCTCTAATCAAACCCTTGTAAAATGCTCATCCTGGGAGAGAATGATGGTAACGCTAATAAGAATAGTAGTGGTAAGATCAACCACATTGACTACATTTGACATTGACTGAGGGTGTCAACAGCTCCAGTAGGCATTTCTACATTATTTAATTTCTACATTGTTTAAAACTGAGCAGTAATCCTAGGAAGCAGGCACTGTTATCTAGTCCACGTTCCAAAAGCAGCAGGCCAGGGTTACTTGCATGCGAAGTGGTGGTGCAGATACCAGCCCTAGGCCATGGTGGCCAGACTATACCTGTGGAAGCCATAGACACCATGGCCAACCCACTTCCCTTTCTCTATAAGGACAAAGTGCCTGTCAGTGCCCCGGTGAGCTCTTAGAAGGCAGCTCTGTGTAATTTTTAACCATTTAGATCCTTGAGATTAATTTGGGGGTGGATTTCAAGTAAACTCCTTTTTCTCTGTCCAGCGATCCCGGTAGATGGGACTTGAGGACTTGTAATGTAAGTCTTGGGTAAGTCGGCCTACATAGTGCTTTCACATTTGGTATCTCACCCGTGCCTTACCAAGCCCTGTAATTAAGGGGAAGTAATTACTTTCGTCATTTTATGAAATCAGTGACTGAGGTTTCAAGAGGTTTACTGACCTTCCGAGGCGTGCAGTCAGTCACTGGGGATCTGGGAAAGCTCAGCCCTGGCTGGCAAAGTGGGCCAGCCAGGGCAGTGGGAGGGACCTGGCTTTGCACTTAGCAGCTACAACTTTGAGTGCTGAATCACTTAGGGTTCAACCAGAAACAAACAAACAAACAAACCCCAGCATTTTCCTTGAGAATTTAATCCAGGGAATTGTTACAGGTGCTGGAAGAACCACAAGGCCAAATGGGGGATTGGTGAAGCCACCCAGAGATTAGCAACAGCAGAAAACCATCCCTCTGGGCAGGTGGAGAGACGATGCAGATTGGTGCCTGAGCCCAGGAGCCATGGGGGACCTCAGAGGGGATGAGCCTCTGCTAGCTTCTCCCCTGCACAGAGAGGAAGATGGAAACCCATCCCGCTTCACCCCTCCTCCTGCCCAGGGTCTAGTTCTCTGCCAGAGCTCCTGGAAGTACTCCAGCAGTCATCCAGCTGACGTGGGATCTGAGGAAATCTGCCTCAAGGGCTGGCTCTCTGGCCAAGCAGAGTAGAACAGGGGTGGAGAAGGAACCCATCTGCCTGGTAAACGATTTAGCCTCTGAAATGGGGGTGATAGGTCCTGCCTCAGAGTTGAGGATTCAAAGAGATCATGTTTATAAAGTGCCTGTGCATGACAGTAGCTCAACAGAGGTTGGCCCACCTCCCCTGCCCGTGGGAACAGCTGCAGTTAGGGTGGACAGTGGTTACCATGTGACCTAAAAAAGCGTAGGTATGTGGCACATAAGAATGAGAGAGATCCTGATGGTCTCTCTGAGCACTGCAAGCAGTCACGGATTATTCTAGTCACTCTCCACACTTCATTCTCTTCATTCTTCTTGGAATTTTCTTTCTCAATTATTTCATAAAGCAAATTCATTGTATTAACTACATCAAGGACACTTCCCATTTTGTCTGGGGCTAGTGGGCTACAAGAGTGAAATAGGACTGCTCGGAGGGAGCTGATACAGGTCATGAAGAGGGTTGATTTTCCCATTTTTCTAGCCCCATCTTACTCTGAAAAGCCCTCAAGTCTCAAGTTTTAGTCTTATTAAATTAAAAACTGCTCTATAGTAATGCTTTTAGATGCACAACTAAATTACTTGAAAAACAAATTTATAATTGGAATAAACGTGGTTCAGCTAAAATTCCTCTTTCCAGAGGATAAAATGTGATTTCTGTATTGCCATTATAATTTCCAGTAAACCCAAGTGAATTTTGCATCTATTTGGCTTGGGGGGGCAGAGGGGAGATGCGTCAAATCAGATTAAAAGGTGAACTATTTGCTAATCCAATTTTTAGATGCATTTCTTAAATGCCATGAGCCACAGACTCAACCGAGCAACCTTACAAAGGATTTCTGAAGTTGGAGAGTTGAATTGTGAGATGGCTGGGACAGAGTCCTAGATTTTCAATGGTGACACATGTGATGTGATGATGTTATCTGTGTGCAGTACATTCATGTTTTGATTTGAAATGATAGCTGCAGTACACATGCATATTTTGGAGGGCAGAGAGGCACGATTTGATCCTCAGAAGAATTGCTCTGTGGTCAATTGGAATAGCTCAACCATCAGTTCCTTTACCCTGCCTCACACCTCACTTCTCTGCTCCAGCTCCAGGAGCTTACACCCCACCTGCGGTATCCTCTTCTAACCACTGTATCCCCTTTCTGAAGGGCCCCCCCTCCCTTTGCTTACTCTCTACGATGCTTACCCAAGCCTCTGTTAATCCCCTCCAGAAGATCGTAACATCCATTTGTATATCACTCCCCCTTCTGTGGGCTGCACAGGCAATGCTGGTTGATTTGCAGGAAGGCCAGACTGTGGGAGAGTCGGGAGTTGAGAACTTCAGAGGAATCTGAATCGCAACACCCAAAGTTGTGTGGTGAGCCCAAGCCAGTGCCTGCAGGGCTGCACCTCATGGGAGTCATGGGAGAACAGGACCCTGTGCAGCAGGTAGTCCCGTTGTGCTCCTAACAAGATCCATGCAGCCCCAGCTGGGAGCACCTGGCTCGGTGCAGCCAGGCAGGCTGGAGATTGGGCTACAAAGGGGCAGAGGGTAGGGAAAATTGTAGCAACCTCAGGAAATAAGCAGCTCTAAGGACTCAGTCACCATGCCCAAAGGTACATGTGGCTATCTGTCCACTGGTTCAAGGCAGCAAGACTAAGCCACACCCCACAAACATCTAGAGGGGGGTTCCTGGCCTGAGTAGGATGGACTCTCACACTGGACAAGGGGAGGTGTACAAGTAGGAAGTGTCCAGACAGACCATACTGCCAGCCTGGCGTGCCTGCCAGTCAGCACGGGAACATCTCCGTAGCTGAGATTAGACTTTGGTTATACCTGACTCTGCAGTGCCTGGCACTTGGTGAGGACTTAACACATGATTAATAAGGTCACTTTCAAGTAGGGTGACCATATATTTCAGTTTGCCCAAGACCATCCCTGTTTTTGTGGCATATTTACTAATAATTCCCACTTTCATTCCCAGAAGTGTCCTAGTTTAGATGTCACTCTACCTTGGGGGGGAATAGAATACACACACCAGCTGCTGGTGGTCTGTGGGTGCTGGGGACCCGTGCCTTCACCCTCTTGTTGGAGGCTTCTCTTGGGGCACTGCTTCATTCCCCAGTGCTGTTTCCCTGGAAGTCTTCTCTGGGAGAAGCTTGGGCCTTAGTGAGTCAGTGCAGAGTTGCATAATGGGCTGAAGGGTCAGCTTCGACACTCAGAAATTAAAGCACTGTTTAGAGGTGGTAGGTATAGCAGCCTGATTCCTGGAATAAGGACAGCATCCTGCTTAGTAAGGGCTTTCGGTGATTGGTTTGCAAGTAGACTCGGAATTAGTTCTTGTTTTCTACTCCTGGATAACTTTAATGAAATAAAATACAATATAGTTAAGTGTGGTATTTTAAGTTTACATTATATAGTTGATAGTCTGGTTTCTCTTCAGATCGCATAAATCTTTTGCCTTTACATTATGCAGTTGACCCTTGAACAACGCAGGGGTAGGGCTGTTAACCCCCTTCCCCCCAGCCCCATCCTGCGCAGTCAGAAATCCACATATAACTCTTGACTCCCCCAAAACTTCACTAATAGCCTACTCTTGACCTTACCAGTAACATAAACAGTCGATTAACATATATTTTGTATGTTACATGTATTTTATACTATGTTCTTACAATAAAGTAAGCTAGAGAAAAGAAAATATTATTAAGAAATCATAAGGAAGATACATACATTTACAGTACTGTGCTGTAGAAAGATCCATGTATAAGTGGACCTGCGCAGTTCAAACCTGTGTTGTCCAAAGGTCAACTGTCATACCTTTGTAGAAAATCTAAGCATGCCTCAGAAATGCCTGTATTTCGTCTTCACACCAGTATCCTGAAACATATGCATATGAAAAGCCTTTCTAGTTCCAAATCTCAAAACCAAAGTTTATGGGATGTATTTTCCTAGGATTGCCTGAGCTTCTTGATTTTATGTTCTATACAGAATGGGGTAGAGACCCCTATTCACAGTGTGTTCTGTGTTGTACTACTAAAACGTGAGCCAGGTACAGGAGGCTGTCTGTAGAACGAGTGTTGCTGGCCGCGTGGCATTACCTGTGCGCCGGGGACCTGTTTTCTCTCCGTTGCCAAGCCTCACAGTGCCGAGGGCTGGAAATGGTGACACAGGATCACACTGAAGCAGTTCAGTGGCTTTGGTCACTGGCCGCATAGACCATCTGAGATGCATTAATGATGAGATCTTACTGGTTTTTAAAACTGCTTTTCATTTTAGTTTGATGAGCTAATTAATCTGGAAGGGACTTGTGGTTTTAAAAGGGTATACAACGATTAAGGAAAATGGCAGAACCGGACCTTCTGCAATCCAAATTGGCACTGCTCTATTTTGCAAATGCTCTAGGCTAATCGCACAAGTCTTATGGATTCCTGCCATGTTGGCATTGGCATTTTTATTGATTGCTTAACCCAGGCATGGCTTTTAATAAAAAAAAAAATGTCTTACTGTGGGCATGACATAAAGCGTATGTACGTTGTTGCTGTAAATCAAGTAGATAAAAAGATTTTGATAAAGATTTTGATATTTTGATAAAGATAAAAAGGTCCATCTGTGCCACTTCAGCAGGTGTTTGCATGAGAAAATCTTTTATTTGCACTGAATCTCTCTAAGGAGGAAAGCAGTGGGTTTGGAATTGACTTTAAGAATTTTCCATAATTAAAAAAACATTGGACTGTAACAATGTGTACTATAACATTTTGAGATCATTGTAACTGTTTAAAAGTTATTTTAGAAGTGTGCAGGTTTCTATCTGGTGTCCAAAATAGTAATCTTTGAGTTCATTCATTCAGGGAGGTTGATAAACTGTATAACATTTAAACATTATCTATGCTTTAGCTCAGTTTTATTAGACTGTTAAGGGAGAAGCAAAATAAATACCTACATAAATGGGCTGGTGATTCTTAAAGTTGTCAAACAAATGAGGCTTTTCCCCTTTGTTGACCTTTTAAAACACGTGGTGAGTTGTACTTGCACACATAGAAAAAATGTGCATGATTATCAGTTTTGTACATATTTGTATTTTTTTCTTTCTGTGGCGCGGGAGTATGCATTCCCCAGACTGGGAGGCCTCCTCTGGCCTGCTTCCCCTTCTCCTGCTCCCAGGCCCCCTGAGAGGCTTCAAACCTTGTAGGCTCTTTCCTCTCTCATGTCTTTGCATTTGCTGCTCCCTATGATTAGCTTTCCCTTCCTCTTCCATCAGGATCCAGCTCAAAAGCCACCGTTTTCAGGCAGCTAATGACAGTCTCATCTCTTGCTTTCCCAAAGGACTCTGCTCCTTCAGAGACAGGTTTCCTCTCTCCTGTATCATTAATTTCCCTTCTTTACTGGGGTGAATCCCTTCAGCCTAGAACACTGCTGTATGGTCTCCAGTCTGACGAAACACTCCCTCTCCCTCCCTCTAACTCCCTTCTTCATGGAGTGAGCCACACTCACTGTCTCTGTTCCTCACTTTCCTTTCAGTCCCCTGCCCCCCAAACTAGCCCTCAGTCTACCCATCTACTTAGACATCATGACATCGCGCACCATTTCATCGAGCCAGGAACTTGGCAGCCGCCTCAGACTCCTCCGTTTTTCTCATGTGCTGCCTCCAGGCCATCAGCGTGTGTCATCAGCTCTGTCACTGACATTGTCGTGAAGCCATCCCCTTCTCTCCGTATCTCTTGTCACCGCCAGGGCTCCAGCTACCATGGTCCCACGTGTGGGATACTGTAGTTGTCTCTCTGCTGTCTCCCGGCCTCAGCCCTCACCCCATCCTCATCCACTCTCTACGTCTGCCACATTGGTCTCCTTTGTGTTCTGGAATACTCAACGTCGCTTGGGCCTCAGTGCCTCTGCACTTGTCATTCCTTCTTCCTAGAAAGCCGAGTGGAACAAGTGGTGGAGGGCAGATGCACCAGGAGTTAGGGTGTTGGAGGGGCCCGTCCAGAGGCTGTCTGGATGAAGAGCCAGAAGAAAGGGAAGCCACGAAGCACTCACCACAGCTAAGACCAGCCCTGGGAGGTCGAGACTCGGGATCCACGAAGAAGGCCTACAGGGTTTTTATGGCCGAAGGCTGCAAGGCAGGGGACGGGTCTCCAGAGCCTGCTGAGCCGCAGCACTGAGCTTGGGGCTCATGGCTTAGAGCAGCAGTTGCCAAGTTGAGTACTCCTGGAAGAAAATATTAGAACTTCAGTTTAATTCTGTGAATGTTTTCTAGCATACACAATCTGTTAGTAGCTAGCACATGTATTTAATAAACAAACAAACACATCTTGGAGGCATGCTCAGTAGTAAGAGCATGTGACCGGTATACAAAAAGCACTTCATTAAAAAAAATAAGTGCTTTAAAATTTTTGTGAAAACCTCCCAACACAGAAAAGCCTTCAAAAGCAGATGGTTTCACTGGTGAACTCTACCAGACGTTTGAGGAAGAGTTAACGTAACTCTTCCTTTGTATTTCTGTGGTATCAGCTGTAATGCTCCTCTTCCATTTCTGATTTTCTGTATTTGAATCATTTGAGTCCTCTCTCTCTTTTTCATGGTAAGTCTAGCTACAGGTTTGTCTGTTTATCTTTTCAAAAAAAACAACTCCTGGTTTCATTGATCTTTCCCATTGTTTTATTACTCTCTATTTCATTTATTTCCAATCTGATCTTTGTTGTTTCCTTCTTTCGAATAGCTCTTAGCTTTGTTCTTTTTCTAGTTCTTGGAGGTGTAAACTTAGGTTATTTGAGATTTTTCTTGTTTCTTAATGTAGGCATTTATTGCTATGACTTCCTTCTTAAACAGCTCTCGTTGTGTCCATAAGTTTTGGTATGTTGTATTTCCATTTTCATTTGTCTCAAGGTATTCTTTTCATTTCCTCTTTGACGTACTGGTGGTTCAGTAGCATTTTATTTGATCTCCATGTACTTGTGAATTTCCAGGTTTCTTCACGTGATTGATTTCTAGTTTCGTACCATGGTGGTCAGAAAAAAAGCTTGATATGGTTTCAGTCTTCTTAAATTTATTAAGACTTATTTTGTGACCTAACATATGATCTATCCTGGAGAATGTTCCATCTGCACTTGAAAAGAATGTGTATCCTGTTGCCTTTGGATGGAATGTTCTGTATGTATCTGCTAAATTCCTCTGGTCTAACATGTCATTTAAGGCTAGTGTCTCCTTATTGATTTTCTGTCTGGATGATAGATCCATTGATGAAAGTGGGGTATTAAAGTCCCCTACTATTATTGTATTGCTGTCTATGTCTCCGTTCAGGTCTGTTAATATTTGCTTTATATATTTAGGTGCTCCTATGTCAGATGCATAAAATAAATATTTACAAATGTTACATCCTTTTGTTGAGTTGACCCCTTGATCATTGAGATTACCTGTTCATGAAAAGGGGCTACTGTTCTGATGGCCAGCATTGGTCCCGCCAGAGGCTATGGACTATAAGACATAGCCCATTCCCTAAAAAAGTTCACTTTCTGCTTGAGAGATAAGGCTAACCCACATAAAACAATTAGAGAACAGAATAAGACTATAATTAAGTGTTAAATTACAGGGTAGAGACTTTAACTACTATATGAGTTTGGAGAAGAGATGGCATTGAGGGCCGGACTAGCACAGCCTTGTGAATGGTTTGGAACTTAAAAGAATATTTTGTAGAAAGTGAACTTTCCCTTTTATATGATTCATTCATTTTTTTTTTTTCTGATCTAATTGTTCACACACACTAATTTCATATGCAAATAAACCATTGGATTAAAAAAGGCCCCAGGAAGAAGTTTGTTTTGCCTATAAGACAAGATAGAAAATAATAAACAAGGTGATTGCAGAGTAAATTGTCTGTGAGGCAATTTTCCTTTTAATATTTAATTTTAAAATAATTGTGGAAATATTAAAATTTCTGACTGAAAGAGCTACTGTCTCTTCCTTCCCTGTGGTGGGTGTGGCCCAAGGCAGCAGGTCTGCAGATCTGCCTGCTTACAGGTCTGTGAGGCTTTCCTATTTTGTTTTTTAAAGATTTTATTTGGAAGTAATCTCTACGTCCACCATGGGGCTTGAACTCCCAACCCCGAGATCAAGAGTTGCACGCTGTACCAACTGAGCCGGCCAGGCACCCCTGAAGCTTTCCTTCTGACTCCTGACTACCCCTGCAGAGCTGTCATATCCCCTCAGTGCCAAGCAGCAGTGGATTTAAGGGTAAAAAGTGAGAAAAATAAATTCTTCCTCCTATGCTATCCCGAAATAGTGAAGAACCAGCACAATTTAGGCGGAAAAATTGTGATCGAGAAGCTACTCTTAGAATTGATCATATTGGCGGCTAAGATTACATAGTATGTGATTCAACTTGTGTGGCTTTTAAAATTCAGTATGATTTACCAAACAGTTATTAACAAAGTTCTGTAACCATATCTTGAAATAGCTCCGTAGTATAGGAAATCAGCAGGCTTTATGATGTGCTGAATAAGGAATTACCATATACACAGTTGGGAAACACTGACAATTTTCACACCAAAGTGGGCCGCTTAAGTACCATTATAGATCATAAATTAAAATCCATTAGCATCAATATTTTCACTGGAATGTAAAGTAGCACTTGTATAGTTTATAGGAGCTCAGTGCTCACCATTAAGTTTTTCATTACTGGAGAAAACTGATGAATTTTATTGCAGTTTACATCGGACACAGATGTACATTATGGTTTTGTAAATTTACTTTGAATAAATATTTCAGTGGTAGTGAAAGTGTTTGACCAAAAGAGTGCTGTCATAAAAATATTGTATTCCATTATGGTCCTCTGATTTCATAATTAAAGACCCAATTTTTTTTTTCAAGGCAGGTGTAACCCATTACAGCCAATGAATTGGAAGCTTTAACCTGACCTTGAAAACTTCATTTTACAGGAATTGGAAATATGTTTTCTTTGCGTGTAGTTATTTTGAACACTGTAAGAAATAATATGGGCGTATGAAGTAGAGGGAATCATCTGAATAATTCTGGTCAGAAAGTGCTTTGAGTGAAGTCATTTCATTATTTTTTAGACAAAAATATTATGGGGATCATTGTTTCAAATATGAATACTTATATGTGAGTTAAATTATAAATCTAACTAAATTGATGGGATTTAAAATTAACAAAAGAGGGGCGCCTGGGTGGCTCAGTTGTTAAGCGTCTGCCTTCGGCTCAGGTCATGATCCCAGGGTCCTGGGATGGAGCCCCGCATCGGGCTCCCTGCTCTGCAGGAAGCCTGCTTCTCCCTCCTCTACTCCCCCTGCTTGTGTTCCCTCTCTCGCTGTGTCTCTGTCAAATAAATAAATAAAATCTTTAAAAATAAGTAAATAAAATAAAATTAACAAAAGACCTTGAGAACTAGTTTATTTATTTGTGCCCTATGAATGTGGGGGTACAACCTGCTGAAGAGGGCATCTGGCTGCTTTTGACAGTTTCCCAATATATCTTTGGGAATCACATCCACTTGGTTGTGCGCAAAAGTCCTACAGTATCATTAACTAGTAGCCTCAGTGAAACAAGACCCAGAGGGGAAATGTGTTCATTCTGTTCCTTCTGGAATGGGACTAACCTTCAACAAATCCTAAGTGATTGGAGTATTGCAATTGCACATTTATAATCATGTTCTTTTTATTATTTTATGAAGAAATAATTTCAGCCTGAAATGTATTTATTAAACAGCATCTCGGGTGTACAAAACTTCAGGCAGCATTTAGAGCACTTTCCAGCTGTGAACTCATTTATTATTATAACAACCCTATGAAGTAGATACTATAAATAACACATGGGGGGCACAGGTATTTTTTTAAGTCTCTGTTTTACAGGTGGAAAGATGGAGGAATAGAGAATATGCAATGCTAGCTCACCTCTTGTGGCTCATGATATTTCTGTGGGTGATTCCTAAACTAGAAAGTTTATAAGCTGTTGGATTATTTTGTTCTACCTTGGAATTGAGAAAACCTATTGCACAGCTATAAATAAGAACTCATTCTATGATTGATTGATTTTGCCATTATTAGTGAAATTCTGTTACTTATATCCATAAATTATGTGGTTTCCTTTTGTTTGCCTGTCTTTCAGTTTGTCATTTCTCTTTTGGATAGCCTTAAAATTTCCTTGACAACCCTGAAAAACATATATCCTTTGCCTTTAACATTTAAGGTTGACATTCTTTTTTAGGAAATGCTAATCTTTTTCTTTGCCTTCTGAAGTTTATGTTAATAAGGGCCATGATTCTAAACCTCTTAGAGGAAGAGGGATGGGTTTGCGTATCACTTTCAGAATCCAATCACAGCCTTTTGAGGCCTCTGAAACCCACCTGTGAGCCTTCAGAGACCTACATCTAGGTTAGGGACACCTATGTGGAAGCACGGGAAAATTTAGGGACTCTAGTCCTTTAAAAGGGAATAACTTTTGAAAAGAATTCAGTACATTTGCAAGCTGGGTCAAGTAGATGCCCTGTGGTTAGATGTAAGTGGATCACCTGTAATCCACCTGAGTTGTAATTTTTTTTTTAAATGATTTTTTTTTAAAGATTTTATTTATTTATTTGAGAGAGAGAGAGAGAGAGAATGAGAGACAGAGAGCATGAGAGGGAGGAGGATCAGAGGGAGAAGCAGACTCCCTGCCAAGCAGTGAGCCCAATGTGGGACTCGATCCCGGGACTCCAGGATCATGACCTGAGCCGAAGGCAGTCGCTTAACCAACTGAGCCACCCAGGCGCCCCTGTAATTTTTTTTTTAAGATTGATTTATTTATTTTGAGAGAGAGAGAACAAGAACGAGCAGGGGGAGGGGCAGAGGGAGAGAATCTTTCAAGCAGATTCCACACTGAGTGAGGAGCCAAACACTGGGCTCCATCCCACAACCTATGAGATCATGACCTGCACTGAAACCAAGAGTTAGACACTTAACCAACTGAGCCATTTAGGTGTCCCCTGAATTGTAATTCTTGCTTGTGTTCCTCTGTATATAACTTTAAAGTTTTTCTTTTTGTATTTGTTTTTCAGCAATTTGTATTTGTTTTGTATTTGTTTCTCAGCAATTTGACTGTGACATGTCTAGGGGTGTGTTGTGTGTGTGTGTCCTGTAATTTGGATTGAATGCTAAGCATCATGTTTAATAAAGACTGAAGTAAATAATACTTATGCTCAGAAATGACCATGCCCCTTCATCTTCTAGGTCGTTAGTGTTGGGGAAGTTGAGCCAGTCTAATCAATAATTGTGTCGGTTTTGTATTTTGAGTCACCATTGTTACCTTTATCATACCACTGACTTTAAATTCCTCCACCAGTGGGCCACCATAGCCTTGTGTTTAGGGTGCGGGCTAGGGTCCCAGAGGTTTACTCATTGTTCCTGCTCTGCCCTCAGCTTTCATCTGCAAATGCCTGTGTGAGAAACGGGTCTCTCTCCATGTCCGTGCCCCTCCTCCATGGTACACTGCTTGCTCCTTGGCACTAGGCTTCTGGGAAAGTCAGGGGAAGTTCTTTGTCCTCCTGGTCTGGTTTCAGTATTAGGCAGCTGTCTGTTCCTGCACATCAGGATGGAACCTTGTGGGCATTCCTGCCCTGCTCCCCTGAGCAGCTGTACTCTGCCGTCTGTGTGGAGTTTGGGCAGGAGAAGTTTTCTGCTCTCTCCTGGTGGTAGTAGAGTTCTGCTTTTATTAGTGCAGGCTCCTGAGTCCAAGAGGTTCTTCTACCCCTTGGGGTAGTAGATCTTTGCCTGGCTATAGAGATAAATGGATTTTACTTCTACCCTAACCCCAGTGGTCCTAGGAGAAAGAGGGCTTCCTGCCTTTCCCTCAGTGGCTTAAGGCTTTTGCTTCAATATAGGAGGGTAGTTGGGGAAAGAGGCAGAGTTTCAATCTGCCCCCCATGCCTGTGCCCTGGAGAGGGGCTCTCTCTCCTGTTCTGCTCCCAATTTTTTGCAGAAGCACCCATGAAGAAGACCTACAAATACGTGCAAACTCTGCCTGCATCTGGGGCTCCCCGTTACTCTACACTGATATACTAGCCCACACTTGGCCTGTACGAATTCCTTAAAATCTTAGCTGACTTCTTATGTGCTTCCCTGGTGGCCTCTCCCTCCCATGCTCTGTCAAACATGAAGCAGTTTCTATGTCTTGTCTGGCCTTGGAAGGGCCTGTCACCCTTTGGAATTCAGCTCCCTTGGTTGCTTTGTGACCACAGTTCTCTGATGAAGAGAAGAAAACTTAAGAATTTATGGTTTGGCTTTTCCTCGTCGTGGTGGGAGTGATGTTCTCTCTTGGCTTTCCACATTCTAAGCTATCCTCTTAAGGTACCTGCTCACATGCATGACTTTCAAGTCCCCTGTGGGTTCCTAAGCCATCAGCTGATCTGTGCGCTCATAGACTCCTTGCCAAAGTTGGGCCAGGGTGGGCTCTTGGAATGCAGTAGTGGGCATCCTGGAAGAGGGGGCCTATGAGGAGAGGAGTCCGTGGGCCAAGCAGCTCTCTGTTATTTGCAGTAAGGGGACTTCCGTGTGAGTGGGAAACAGCATTTGGCCATACCTAGCTTTTCTTCAAATTGTTTTGTTCTTTTCAGTTCATCTGATTGTACACAATGACCTTCCCAGTGACTGATTTTCCTCCAGATCCCTTTTTTTTACCCCCTCTTTGCTCATCTTGGAGAGCACATCAAAGTTTTAACAATGAATGAGAAACCTTGCAAGGTAGCTCTGATGTGCCCAGCATGACTTATTCCTTCAATTCAGGGTTCTTGTTACTGATCTTAAGAAAGGCCAGGTCTTGCTGTGCTCCTTGAAGGGGCCTCAAGTTACTTCTCAGGGCGTTTTGTCATCTTTTGTTAAGGATAGAAATTTCTTTAACCTGGTGTTTCTTAACTCTCTTTATTCCCAGTCCCCATTCAGTCAACATAAAGATCGCAGGTCTTTCTTTAATGTTATTTCTAAATCAAATTAAATGACTCGACTCAAAACAAACCAGAAGGACAAAGCCCCTTCCTCCTTCTGTTATGCCCCGCCCCCACCCCCACACTGGAATCCCTGCCTCTATCTAGAATTCAGCATTTCAGGGTTGATGTGGAGGTGGGATTTTTGAAAATTGATTTTCTTTTAGACGCTGCATTTGTTTTGTGTTTCTTCTCTTGGTGTTAATAAGTGCTGATAAGAGTAGCAGAAATGCACCAGTGGACCAAGTTTACATTCTCTTGTTTTTACCACTCAGAAGCTTTAGATGGTGAGCACTTAAAATGTAAGAACCAGCTCCGAAACATCATTTATACTGTTTTTAAAAGTATTTTGAGACACCTTTATCTCAGCAGAAACTTAGGTCTTTTCCTCTGGTTTAAGTGATTAGTTCATGTAAATTATATGCATTTTGTTTTCTTTAGATGAGAAGACTATATGTGTAGCACTTTTCACTGTTAAATTTAAACTAACTAACGTTAATAAGAGATAACATAGGAACTAGATTCCAGCTCTGCTGCTGATCAGCTGCTTTGTTCATGCAAGTACAGCTGACCCTTGAACAGCGTGGGTTTGAACTGGATGGGTGACTTGCACATGGACTTTTTTTATCAATAAATACAATGCAGTACTGTAAATGTATTTTCTGTTCCTGACACTTTTCTTAATAACATTTTCTCTAGCATACTTTATTGTAAGAGTACAGCATATAATACATATAACATGCCAAATATGTGTTAATCAACTATGTGTTACTGGTAGGGCTACGGATCAATAGTAGGCTCTGAGTGGTTAAGTTTTTGGAGAATCAGAAGTGATCTGTGGATTTTCAACTGTGTGGGGGATGGGCACCCCTAATCCTTGAGTTGTTCAAGGGTGAACAGTACTTGATCACGGCTGGGCTGAAAAGTGAAAGCCAGGTAGGTGTGGGATAAAGATTCTGGGAGTCAGGCCATTTGGGGGGCCTGGATCTCCTGCTATTGAACCCCAGTGTCTCTCCCTCCCACACAAGGGCTTCTGTCTTTCTCTTCCCTTCCTCTGGGTCCTGGGGGGCCAGCCTGCCTTCACATTCACCTGTAGCTTCCAGCCAGTGATCCTGGTCCATCCAGTGGTGAGAGCAAGCTTGCACATCTGTTCTGCTGTTTGGTCTCTGAGCAAGCACATGGCTCTGTTGGGGTCTGCAAATAGCTTCATCTGTTGGAGAGGAAGGAGGCCGTGGTGTGCTCTGGAGAGAACAGAATGGTTCTGGGCCACAGCAGGCGGCGGGTGGGGAAGAGACGGGAAGGTCTCTGGTAAGGGAAGTCCCTGCTGTCATTATATCACCCTTTGTTGGGATGTTCCTATATCTGCAATGAATGATCAGAACTCACCAATCAAAACCTGGCTGGCTTGTGATAAGCAAGGCAATGTTTTGAAAGCCTCAAGTGTGGTGTTTAAGCTCCTGCCTGTCCCACAGATGAGGGTGTGTGAGCACATAAGTATGTTATTATCGTGCTTTATGATTTGGCTTTTTCTTCTTAATAACAAAGAGACCTATGAATCTGAAATGTATCAATTGTAATAAATTAGAAAGTAGTAGTTGAGTATTAATCAGTATGTTAAGACTGACAGAATAGAAGATTACAGTGTTGAGGAAATGCTATATATATTTTTAATGGATAAATGGCTAAGCACCTCCATTTATCTTTGTGACTTCTTTTTACTAGTGGCACCTTAGAGATATAATTTATAACGATTATAAAATTCCCTTACTTAATTAGTATGTTGTCTTTACTAAAGGTACTTGTGTGTTTTTAAAGGTAAAGGCAACCTTCATTCTGAAAAATAGGAAATTTATACATCTGTTTCAGGCCCTTATGCATGGCTGATTACAAATTTAATTTCATGCCAACTCTCTTAAATAGATAGAACACAGTCTATGCTTTAGGGATTTGGAAGAACTATGATGCAATTCATCTTATGGATACAATTGCCAAAGTTTTTATGTCTTTTGAACTTTATTGTTCTGAGGATTCAGTTGCAAAGAAATACTCCGCCTTGTGGCTTTTATGTTATATCTTGGCATTTAGATCACAAAGGCCTCTCTGCTTCATTTGGAAACTTTGAGGGAAATGATACCCATATGATTTAAAGTTTTAAGTTTAATTACCTCCTGCATATTGCTTTTGGAAGTATAGGTAGTCAAAAAGTAAGAGTGGTTTTAAATTTCAGATGCAGAGAATAGCGTAATCACTTTCTAATATGTGGAGATTTTTTTTTTTTGAGATTTTATTTATTTGACAGAGAGAAACACGACGAGAGAGGCAACACAAGCAGGGGGAGTGGGAGAGGGAGAAGCAGGCTTCCCGCGGAGCAGGGAGCCCGATGTGGGGCTCCATCCCAGGCCCCTGGGACCATGACCTGAGCCAAAGGCAGATGCTTAACGACTGAGCCACCCAGGCGCCCCTAAAATGTAGAGATTTTATTCAAAATAGATTCTCTCCAGAGCAGAAAAGTTAGAATTGCCTTTGTATAAAATTCTTCATGCTCTTCTCTTCATTGCCACAAAAGTTATATAATCTCAACCTCCATGTCTATTCCCTGCATATGAATATAATGACTTACTGAAGATTTATCAAACATTTCATATACTTCCTGAAAGGCAATATCACGTTTTAGGTGAAGATTGCGAAAGATGCTTTGAGGTCATGTGAGCATTTAAAAAAAAAAAAAAAAAGGTGTCTGTATAGGGAAGGAACTCCAATACACACATAGCTGTGGCATCAGCATCTTAAGGTGGGCACCGGTGACACTGTGCAGGGAAGTTGAGGGCTGTGTCGTTGGTGACGCAGATTCTTTAGGAATAGATGCTGCTGAGAGTGTTTCCCTTGATGGTGTCAATAATCTGATGACACTGGAGGTACTTAGGTGACACTGTCCTAAGCACTAGCCTGGTGCATGGCAGTAGGCTTTAGTAAATCCAGCTCTAGGGTGTTAGATGCACCCTCCGCTGTCCTCCCACCCAGACTCAGCACAACTGCAGCCCTCAAACCGAATGTGTCCGAAGTCTTGAGAACCAGGACTAATCTGAGACTCTGAAGAGCCAGGAATTTCTGCTGGAATTTCAGTGTCTACTCATTTAACACATGGTTTAGTAGTCAGTACTTAGCTGTTTCTGGTCTTTTGGCGTTTCCAGAAATAGCCCAGACATCTTAGTGAGTCCAAGCGGTCAGGAAGTGGTTTTCAAACTTCAGTGTGCATCCCCATTACCTAGAGTGTTGCCTACAATGCGAATTCCTGGGCACTACCCCCTAGAGATCTGATCCTAGGAGTCTAGGAACCTGCATTTTAATCAGGTAAGCCAGGTGGTTCTGAGGCAAGTGGTGTGGTGACAGGCCTTTGAGGAACACTGGTGTGGGAGATGTATTCAGATGCAGAGCCTTCTTCATGGGTGTATGACCTGTGCAGTTGGGCAGGCCCCACACTCAGAAGGGCCCTGCACTTGACTTAATACTCTTTGGTCACCTTAAAATTCTTAACAATTTTTTTTTTTTTTTTTTGAGAGAGACAGAGAGTGGGGAGGGGCAGAGGGAGAAGGAAAGAGAATCTTAAGCAGGCTCCACACACTCAGTATGGAGCCTGATGGGGGCTTCCTCTCACAGCCCTTGAGATCATGACCTGAGCTAAAATCAAGAGTCGGACACTTAACTGACTGAGCCACCCAGGAGCCCCTAAAATCCTTAACAATTTTTGAATGAGGAGTCCTGCACTTTCATTTTTCCCTGAGCCCTGCGAATTAAGTAGTCCATTCTCTGTACAGGATTTTATTGTGTATTACTGAAATTGTGTTTCTTGACACCCATGGATTGCAATTGTTCAATAATGATTTTTTACCTGTTTATATTAGGCTGCAAACTCCAGGGCCACTTCTAAGTTCTAGAAGTGGCTGAGTATCATTTATCATAGAACATTCAATAGGAGATCCTAACAGTGTGATTTTTTTGAAGAAATTAAATTTTTATTCCTAGTCTTGAAAACAGAAACCCATATTTATGTTATTCTTGTACACTGTTTTGTTTTTTTTTTCTCCCAGGATGGTACAAAACAGAAAAGAGAAAGGAAGAAGACTGTCTCGTTCAGTAGCATGCCGACAGAGAAGAAGATCAGCAGCGCAAGCGATTGCATCAATTCAATGGTCGAGGGTTCAGAACTCAAAAAGGTTCGCTCCAACTCCAGGATTTACCATAGGTATTTTTTACTGGATGCTGACATGCAGAGCCTGAGGTGGGAACCATCTAAGAAAGATTCTGAGAAAGCCAAGATTGATATTAAATCCATCAAGGAAGTGAGAACAGGAAAAAATACAGACATATTCCGCAGCAATGGCATTTCTGACCAGATATCTGAAGATTGTGCATTTTCAGTCATTTATGGAGAGAATTATGAGTCACTTGATTTGGTTGCCAACTCTGCAGATGTTGCGAACATCTGGGTTACGGGACTGCGGTACCTAATTTCTTATGGAAAACATACCCTTGATATGTTAGAAAGTAGCCAAGACAACATGAGGACTTCTTGGGTTTCACAAATGTTTGGTGAAATTGATGTAGATAACCTTGGACATATAACTCTGTGTAATGCTGTGCAGTGTATCAGAGACCTCAATCCTGGTTTAAAAACTAGCAAAATTGAGCTTAAGTTCAAAGAATTGCACAAATCCAAGGACAAAGCTGGTACTGAAGTCACAAAGGAAGAATTTGTTGAGGTTTTCCATGAGCTTTGTACCAGACCTGAAATTTATTTCCTTTTAGTTCAGTTTTCAAGCAATAAGGAATTTCTTGATACCAAGGACCTTATGATGTTTCTTGAGGCAGAGCAGGGTGTGGCACATATAAACGAGGAAATCAGCCTTGAAATTATTAACAAATATGAGCCATCCAAAGAAGGCCAGGAAAAGGGCTGGCTTTCCATAGATGGGTTCACTAAGTACCTTATGTCCCCTGACTGTTATATATTTGATCCGGAACATAAGAAGGTCTGTCAAGATATGAAGCAACCTTTGTCTCATTACTTTATAAACTCATCTCATAATACATACTTAATAGAGGATCAGTTCCGAGGTCCCTCTGACATCACGGGATACATCCGAGCTCTTAAAATGGGTTGCCGGAGTGTTGAATTAGATGTATGGGATGGGCCAGATAATGAACCTGTAATTTACACGGGCCACACCATGACCTCTCAGATAGTCTTCCGCAGTGTCATTGATATTATTAACAAGTATGCATTCTTTGCTTCAGAGTATCCTCTTATCTTGTGTTTAGAAAATCACTGTTCTATTAAACAGCAAAAGGTAATGGTTCAGCACATGAAGAAAATTTTAGGGGACAAGCTCTATACAACATCGCCCAATGTGGAGGAATCTTACCTACCATCCCCAGATGTCCTGAAAGGGAGGATACTAATTAAAGCAAAGAAGCTGTCCTCAAATTGCTCTGGTGTAGAAGGGGATGTTACTGACGAAGATGAAGGGGCAGAAATGTCTCAGAGGATGGGCAAAGAGAACGTCGAGCAGCCCAACAACGTGCCCTTGAAGCGATTTCAGCTCTGTAAAGAACTGTCTGAACTGGTGAGCATCTGTAAGTCTGTTCAGTTCAAAGAATTTCAGGTATCATTTCAGGTTCAGAAGTACTGGGAAGTCTGTTCATTTAACGAAGTGCTTGCCAGCAAATACGCCAATGAAAATCCAGGGGACTTTGTAAATTACAACAAACGTTTTCTCGCTAGGGTTTTCCCCAGCCCAATGCGAATCGACTCCAGTAACATGAACCCTCAAGATTTTTGGAAGTGTGGTTGTCAGATTGTAGCCATGAACTTTCAGACCCCAGGCCTGATGATGGACCTGAACATTGGCTGGTTTCGGCAGAACGGAAACTGTGGCTACGTCCTTCGGCCAGCCATCATGAGGGAGGAGGTTTCTTTCTTCAGTGCCAACACGAAAGACTCCGTCCCAGGAGTCTCACCGCAGCTTCTTCACATTAAAATCATCAGTGGGCAGAACTTTCCCAAACCCAAAGGGTCAGGTGCCAAAGGAGATGTGGTGGATCCTTACGTCTACGTGGAGATTCACGGAATCCCTGCCGACTGTGCGGAACAAAGGACAAAAACAGTGCACCAGAATGGAGATGCTCCCATTTTTGATGAAAGCTTCGAATTTCAAATCAACCTACCTGAACTGGCCATGGTGCGCTTTGTAGTCCTAGATGATGACTACATTGGGGACGAATTCATTGGCCAGTACACAATTCCCTTTGAATGTTTACAGACAGGCTACCGCCACGTGCCCCTGCAGTCATTGACTGGAGAGGTCCTAGCGCACGCTTCTTTGTTCGTCCACGTGGCTATTACTAACCGAAGAGGAGGAGGGAAACCTCATAAAAGGGGCCTTTCTGTGAGAAAAGGGAAGAAATCCAGGGAATATGCGTCTTTAAGAACACTGTGGATTAAAACTGTGGATGAGGTGTTCAAGAATGCCCAGCCCCCGATCCGGGATGCCACGGATCTGAGAGAGAACATGCAGGTACGTTCTTGTGTTTAAGCATTTACTCAGCGGCTTTTCTTCACAGTGCACCCTGTGCACCATCTATGAATACTTTGGAGGGCTTTGGGTTTTACAACAGTATGTTTGGTTTTCAGTAATTTGTAAATTCCAATTTGTTATGAGAACATTTACCACTAGGCTCATTCTTTTTTATCATTCACATTTCCAGAACTGCAGTTGGTATCGAAAATATTGATAATGCGTTAGAATAAACCAGTTTTGTTGCTGTCTTACATAACCACATCCTAGTCCTTGTCTGCCTCACAGATCCCCATTGTTTCCTAAGAGTGTACATGGGAATCTCTGGTTTTCTGGAATATTCTTCCGCTAGAACCCACTTTGATGACCTACCAAAGTAAAAGGCACATGTTCCAACCCTTTCTTCTGGAGCTGTAGTGCTAGGAAAATAGCAAGCACTTAAATGAGCCAGTATGTTTGTGTTTTGAGATGCCTCTTGATTTTGGAGGATGGCTATTCAAGTGTTTAAGTAAAAGACATGTGGTGTCTGTATTTATTAGAAGTCTAAGATAATAATTACCTCTAAACTGAATAATGGCTAAAAGCACTCAGTTGGGAGTTAATGTATGTAATTAAGGATCATCCACATGTCCAGCAGTATACTAGGGCCGGCCCCAGAGAGCTTCCGGCGCTACCCTGGCCCACCGTGTGAGAGTGCCTGCCGTGTCTGTGGTAGCTGCTTGGCGTGTGTTTATTAAAACATATATATTAAATGTATTATTTGGTTATATATCTATAAATAACTATTAAGAGAAGAATGCCACCAGCAAGTAAAATCTGACCCAGAATATTCAGCAGATTTCAACCCTGTACAGATTTTATAGATACCTCATTCATAAAAAGACCTTGCCACAGTAGAGGAATTTTATTCTCTTTCTCTCCAAGTCAAGGCATAACAGGAACCTCAAGAGCTCTTCTCTGTTTCTGAGGGCGAGAATGGCTTGGGACACCCTCAGCTCCGAGCAAGGCACGCCGTCGCCTGCCCCAGGGCTGCCACAGCATTCCCACGGTGGTCCTCTGGGGCTGGAGCATCCTGTCTCCAGTGCTGCGTG
Organism: Neomonachus schauinslandi; assembly: GCF_002201575.2. Lineage (NCBI taxonomy): Eukaryota > Metazoa > Chordata > Mammalia > Carnivora > Phocidae > Neomonachus > Neomonachus schauinslandi. The sequence continues at coordinate 130,045,943 of NC_058403.1, forward strand.
TGTGTGCTGCACCTGGCAGAGCAGTCAGTGGTGGGGGTTAATGAGCACCTGTCACGAGCAGGCAGTCTGGGCCACAAGGACGCAGCCATGAACGAGCCGTGCCTTCAGTTGGGCGTGGGCGGCGGGGAGGGGAAGAGACCATGAGCAGGTGAATGAGCAAACAGGACAGTCGCAGACACAAGCAAGAGCTGTGAAGAAAATAGGGAGGTGGGGTGGAGTGATTGGGAGACCCCACCCTAGACCCCACTGTCATGGTTTGTTGTCATGAGCAGTCAACATCCAAGTCATTTTGAGCAGAATGACGCAGAGTATGATGTCCACGTTTACAGAGATACTAATAAAAATAAAGTGTTTAAGAAAACCAAAGTGCTGCTCATTTTTCAGACTGGGGTATCTGAGAGCAGAAGACACAGGACTTGGAAGGCCTGGATTCCTCCCCTCTGGCCCCCAAGCTCAGCCCAGATCAGGACCCAAGGGCACCTGGAATAACTCCCATTTTGGTTAGAACTTACCGGTTGTTATAGCATGGTAATTAAAAGCATAAGCTTCAGCATCAACAGATTTCAGGTAAAATCTTGACTCCTTCACTCACCAGCTGTGTGACCTTAGAGAAGTAATAGAGAGAGGTTATAGCCGAGACTCCGCTCCCTCACCCACAGCGTGGCTGGTTGAGAGGATTAAGCGAGGTAATGGGTACTAAGTAGTCCTACTCGCTTAGCACTTGGTAAGTGCTCCAAGAATGCCAGCAGTGACATTTGACAGTGTCAAGGGGTTTTCCTTACCGGATATTTTAATGGCATAGCTCTGGTGATGAGAAAAGAGAGAGAGGGGTGGTAGGGGAGAAACGTTACAATCAGTGGCTATACTAATAGGGCAGGGTCTCCTACTGGGCAGACCTCTCAAGTAAACTGCTTTGTCCTCAAAATTCCTTTAGATTTTCTGGTGGTTTGGCTGACAATCTTTGGTAGATTGGCTGGTAGATCTTTGCCTTCACATGACTTCCAAAGCTAAGAAAGAGAGATGGAGCACTCCCTCTCTCATGCCCTCAGAGGAACAAAACATATCAAAACTGTGATCTTGGGCTTCTAGCCTCCGTAACTGAGACAATAAATTTGTTGTTTAACCCCCCCCCCAAAAATCCATTTGATTTGGAACCAGTGTAAATAGGTGAGAGACATTCAAGTTTCTCCCTCAAAAATACTCCTTTCCTTTTTGGATGGCTGGCATATTTGATACTTACTTTAAACCTGATTTGATTTTTTTCCTTTACCTTTTTTGAATGCAGAAGCCATTCTTTTTGTTTGCTCATGATTGCATATCAGCCTTAGCACCACTGTGAACTCTGATCTGAAAAGAGGCTTTACCCTTCAGATGAATTTTACTTACTCGCATTTTCTGTACTTTTGATAAATTGGTATTGAAAATGTCTGTAACTATTTATTTTGGAAAATAGCCATTTTTCCTGGCATGAAATAATCATTAGTTAATTCTGTCATGACATTGCTAATAACGGTTGTTACTGAACCAGGCAGTTCAAGTATAATCAAGTATATCAAATAGAATATCCACGAGAAATTAAAGCCTCCGGTTAATTACAAAGCGCCTCCTTTCTTTCCACTTAACAGAATGCCGTGGTGTCATTCAAGGAGCTGTGTGGCCTCTCCTCTGTGGCCAATCTCATGCAGTGCATGTTGGCGGTGTCACCCCGCTTCCTGGGACCTGATAACACGCCCCTGGTGGTCTTGAATCTGAGCGAGCAGTATCCCATGATGGAGTTGCAGGGAATTGTGCCTGAGGTTCTAAAGAAGATTGTAACAACTTACGACATGGTGAGTTGTTCTTTGTACTTTTGTGGAGGCTGGGTGAGAGAGCTATCTTAAGACAATACACCAGACATACATACTCAGGCGCTCTTGCTAGGGTGTGCTTTCCTATTTCATGCTTCATTTACCTATGGTGGAAAAACGATTCCTCAGACTTTGCTGTATTTGAAAGGGCTCAGTGTTTTATTGTCCTTGTTTTAGAAAGCAGGGTTCAGAAACACTTGCCTTAGTCGGATTAAATAGTAGTTAGCTTTTCAAGAATATATCCGAATTGATTTCTAAAGCATATGCTATTTTCCACACATACATGGCAAAGGACTTTTTTTTTTATCTTTCTCTGGAACCAGCCTTTGATTTGCTCATTTTTATTTTGTTTTCACTTTTTCAGACTGGTAAAAGTAAGAAATTTAATTTTTTCTAACATAAATTTTCAGCACCATTAGGGGCAATTGCTTCCATCCCATGATTATAATGTGTAATGCTTTCCTTCCTTACAGCAGCTGCTCTGCGATACCTATAATTTGTAAGCAACTTAACGTTAATGAGGTGTCCTCAGGATACCTAGAATATTACATTTTTGTGCTTACATATATCTTGCATTTTTGTGAATCATATCCTGGTCTTATTGTACTTTTTGACTTATCATAGCTCTAAGGGAGAATTCGTGGGCAAATAGCACTGTTTCGAGCCCACTATGTCACTGAGGCTGTCAGCACTCACGAGTGCTGACGGTTACTCTCTAGCCTGCGAGGTTTAAGGCTGGTGTTGGACACTCCTCTCCCAGACAGGCCAGGCTATCAGCCTTTGCTCCTCAGGGTGCTCAGAGTTAAGAGGCTGCATCCACCACCTTCTCTACACAAAATGCATGAGCCGTGACCACAAAACACCACAAAACATCAGGCTTTGTCTGATATGGCCACTGTGGTTAAAGACAGAATGGGATCGGCATCATAAGCCTTAGCAGAAATATTTTTGACTCTTCAGGGAAGTTGATCTGAAAGCTTTAATTCAGAGGGGTTTATATGATTCAAAGGAAAGACAAAACAGATTAGGCCAGCATTTCCCACAGTGTGTTCAGAGGAAACTTGGTTTCTTAGGATATTAGTAAATGTCACGTGGGAGTAAGGGCTCCATGGTAAAGCAATTTGGGGAAATACTATTGAACAAAACTAATCATATGTCTTTACTGCGGGACATCTTAGGGCCTTTTCTTTGCTGACACACTGAGTTCCCAAGAGGGCAATAGATAGAGAATGCCCTGTTTCACAAATTGACTTCACCAAGGGGTACTGTTTCCAAGAACAAAAGTTCTAAATACCTTTTGTTCTTGGTCTTCTTCACTTCTTGATCTTACTTGCTCAAGTCTTCAGGCAAATAAGATCTGGAAGTACAAGTCATTAGAATGCAGTATTTTAAACAGCTTATTGCTTCATTACCTTTTTCCTAGATTCCTCTGCAGTAGCCACACATTTTAGCAGATACGTATTAGTTCCTACTATTTCTAGCTTAGAATTCATGGTAGCATGAGCAATCTAAAGGACCAAACAGTGGGCTCTGCGGGCAAACCACGGAGAGTGGCAGTCAACCTGAAGAAAGAGGGAGGGCCAGGGGCAAGTGCTTCTAAACGCTGGGGAGGGAACTGTGCTGGGGGCTGCAAGGGCTGCAAGAATGAACTGGAATTGCCCTTGTCCTCAGAGAGCCATCCAGTCCACTGGAAGGTAACGGAGGCAGCTGGGGAGCAAAACACAGGACACTTATGCTGTGCTCCTTTGTAGCGAAAAGTGGAAAGAGAGGGGAAGAGGTAAAAATGGGAAAGCTTGAAGAACTCTTTCACACTGTGACCGAGGCCACGTAGTTAGTTCCCATCTCCTCCTGTTTTGTGAGAAGAAGCCAAAAGAGGCAGCTGATGTGTGTAAATGCTTCTTAAGCTTAAGCCACACATAAAATCCTTAGACAGCTTGTAGACCTCTTTTGTTCACCAAAATCTAACATGACTTAGACCCTTGGTGCTTCACGGATTTCTGCAGCAGTCCCACAGTGACATTTCCTCACGGTAACCTTTTTTTTTTTTTTTTTTTTTTAAGATTTTATTTATTTATTTGAGAGAGAGAATGAGATAGAGAGAGCATGAGAGGGGGGAGGGTCAGAGGGAGAAGCAGACCCCCCGCTGAGCAGGGAGCCCGATGCGGGACCCGATCCCGGGACTCCGGGATCATGACCTGAGCCGAAGGCAGTCGCTTAACCAACTGAGCCACCCAGGCGCCCCTCACGGTAACCTTTTTACCAGGAACTTCCTGAGAGTAGGGTGGCGGCACCCCACGTGGGTGGTAACGGGGGGACCGGGCAGGGGTGATGACCCAGGACCTAGTCCAGCGGCTGATTGCCGACCCCAAGCAGGAGGTTCTCAGGGCTCATAGCACAGAGGCTCTGGACGCCAGCAACCTCCCAGCACCCATCCCAGTATTTGGCACAGAAATCCCTCAGTGCTCCTTAGTTCCCTGCTCCCTTGCTCTTCTGGGCTGCTAAATGATAACTCTTATTACGCAACTTTTGTTTACACATAACTGGAGAGTTGTGTCGCTGCAGAAATGATCAGACAGAATGTTTTAGCGTGTTCAAATTTTTTAAATTGTGAAATTTACTCTTACATAATGTTTAATTGACATAGCTGTGCTGCATTATACCCCTGGCTCTATTGATTTGTTCTGTTTTAACTCCCTCTGAAAAACTAAGCCATAAAATATTTAAAATTAATTTCAAATTATTATAATTTGAATTTTAAAAACTAATATTTCTACAGCAATAACTCTTGTAATATTTATATTTTATAGTCTTTTTTTTTTTTTTTTAGTAACTTAATGGTTTCTTACCTTGTGACAATTAATTTATTAAAGCTAGCTAAAGGAGTATTGATGGGAAGTATATTAAGGTCCTGGACAGTCTGTAACTTTAAATATAGCTCTTTATTTTTGTAATGTTATGTTGAGCTTTACCCAGAATTAACCTTGGAAATAAGATCTTACTTCATTTTGTTGACTTCCCATTTCTAATATGAAGGCTCCAAATGATAAGTAAGAGTGGTGTGAGAAATCCCCTCCAGAGCTCCTGTGTCATTGCCAGTCTACACTGCTGAAGCTTGCCCTCTAGGGAGGCCAGGGCCATACATGGCATCTCCTAAGAGTGTGCAGATATGGGGGCGCCTGGGTGGCTCAGATGGTTAAGCGTCTGCCTTCGGCTCAGGTTATGATCCCAGTGTCCTGGGATCGAGCCCCGCATCGGGCTTCCTGCTCAGCGGGGAGCCTGCTTCTCCCTCTCCCTCTGCCTCTCTCCCTGCTCATGCTCTCTCCCTCTCTCTCTCTCTCTGTATCTCTGTGTCTCAAATGAATAAATAAAAAAATCTTTAAAAAAAAATATAAGAGTGTGCAGATATGTATTTATGCTGTCACGATTGTGATTACTTTTCATTGTCTAAACTCTTATTAATAGGCCAGTGTATCAGAAATATGCCATTTTCTTTGAGAAAAAGGAGAATGCAGAGAAGGTTGACCATGGAAATGTGAACAACTTGTAAGCCATTCTGGAGGCTAGAAAAGGATGACCATGTCCAGGGTGGTCACACCTCCTGGTCTTCCTGCTGATATACCTCTTGCCCCAGACTAATTATTAATCGTTCTCCCTTTAACTCTTAGAAGTATCCCTGTTTTGGGGTGGTTCAGTCAGTTAAGGGTCTGCCTTTGGCTTAGGTCATGATCCCAGAGTTCTGGGATCGAGCCCTGCATTGGGCTCCCTGATCAGCGAGGAGTCTGCTTCTCCCTCTTCCTTTGCTCTTCCCCCTGCTTGTGCTTGCTTGCTCTCTCTCTCTCTCTCAAATAAACAAAAAATCTTCCAAAAAAAAAAAAAGTATTCCTGTTTAGATAATTACTTACATGTTCACCCTATCCATGGCCCCTAGATTGTCCTAATGGCTCTTGTGATTACCACCAACAAATGGATCTTCTAAATTGCCCAAGTTGTGGTTTTACCCTTTGTGTGGTCCCTCCTTGGGTCCTGGAAGTGGTGAGGTTTAACCCTGGGTCAAAGCCATGCAGGTGTCAAAGCCACTCAGGAGTAAAGGAAGAAGAGAAGTACAGACACTTTCTTAGACTAGGCAGACTGGGGTGGGGGTTGTTGAAAACAGGGACTGGACTGGTATGGAGAGTGGGAATGGCCATGTGTTGTCAGACAAATAAGCCTTTTCTCCCTTTGAGGTGTTTACAGTTTAATAGAAGAAATAAAGTGTATCCGTAAATAGTAAGATGATACGTAACAGATATTTTAAAATATGTGAACAAACCATTTGGATGTTTATGGACAAGAATGGTCAGTTTCCGGTTTAGGGATTAGGAAGACTTCAGGGAACTATTGGACTTTGAGCTAGACCTTTAAGAATGAGTCACATTTCAAAAGGTAGAGGTGATAAGAAGGAGGCTGTTCAAAGCTGAGTTCATGGAGTGAAATGTGCTCAGAAATGTGGACGCACATATTCTGGGAGATTCACGTGAGGGCCGTGGTAGTTCCTGCACAGCTCTGAGTAGTACAGGGCAAGGCTCAGACTCAGGCATTACACACTGTAGGAGGCTGAGAGTGAAAGAGAGCCCGGAGACCACATGGTGAGTGCCTTTATTTTGTTGCCGATCAGGTGGAAACAACGGAAATCCTGTGGCACATCAAATTAGTGGCAGAACTAGGTTTAGGAGTCTCTTTATCCCGTGTTTTTTCTGCAATCCAGGTGAGGAAAAATGAACCATGTGTGGTTTATAGATGAGTGATCAATATACAGATAAAGCCCAGATATCTTCAATAATAATAATCCAAAGTTGTTCATGTGGGGTTCTCCAAGTAAGAGGTAACTTGTTTCTGATTCCTGTTCCTCATGATGATGGAAAAGAATTCATTTTTCATACTTTGGAATAGATTAAAAGGATTTGATGAGCTTAAACTAAGGAAGACTATTTCAATAGTTAGATCAGATTCCACTCAAAGAAATCTGGTTATAAGTAGCTGAACATATCTCTTATAGTATTACTTCAGAAAACAAAACATTTAAATATTTTACTTAAAATTTATGTAAATGAACTTGAATGCATTTGCTGTTCACGATCGAATATCAAAATTGAGCTAGAATGTTCTCTCATGTAATTTAAAGCTGGTGGGAGAAAGTAAGGATAACGTAACCTGAGTTTAAGACATTCTAGTGAATTACTGGGTACTCTTTGCAATACACAGTGCTCTTAAGAACACATCTGCACTGGCATTTCAATGTAAACCTTCCCCTCCCATCAGTATCAGTGACCTAATTCATCATCTTTTTAAATGAAAGTGATTTTTACCATCCTTTTAGTATTGACGAAAGTAATAATTCAGCTCTCTAGCTATCTTTGTTTATCCGTTTCCTATTTCAGACTTAAAATTTCTAAATTTTTGTGAGATCTATACTAAAATATAGAGACCAAGAAGTCAACATTCTTTCTCTTTAGAGAGAGGACAGTGGAAATGCTGCATAAAAAGAAAGTTCTCTTTACAAATTTTTTTCATTGCACTTTGAGGACAGTATTCAAAGTGAAATAAGCCAGACATGGAAAGATAAGTACTACATGATTCCACTTATGTGAGGTATCTAAAATAGCCAAATTCATACAATCCGAGACTGGACTGGTAGTTACCAGGAGCTGGAGGAAGGGGGAATGGAGTTATTAATCAACAGGCACAGTTCCAGTTAAGTATGATGAGTAAGCTCCAGAGCCCCCTGGCCAGCATTGTGCCAGTAGTCAACAGAAATGTGTCGTACACCTAAAGTTTGTTACGAGGAAGGCTCTCCCGTGAAGGGGTTCTTAATACAACTTTTTTAAGAAAAAAAAAGTTTTTCCTTGATTTTGCTATGATTTTCTGTGATATGGACTATGCTTCAGTCACTGTAATGAACTTGAAGGTGGAGTTGTAGGGAATGAAAGGAGAGAAGAAACAGTAAAGAAAATGAGGCCCGATTCTGTTCCAGGCAGAAGGGCTGTTCAGGTGCACAGTCGTGGGCCCTCGGGCAGCCCCGTCTGCTCAGAGATTATACAGGACTTCATTCCTACCGTTGCAGTGCCTTTATATCTACTTCCTATTTAAAATTAGTTTGTTTTGATCTTTTACAGCTTCACAAAAATCTTGATTTTAATTGCTTTCACATTTAATTAAGAAAGCATACTCTGGGGAATCCATTTATCCAGTAGAGAATAGTATTTTTTCAGTGTTAAAAGGGAGGGACCTGATGCTTTGTCTATTTGCTGAGTGTTTTTATATAAATTACTGAATAGTCCCTTCTAACTCATTACTTTAAATGTTTCTTTTAAAAGAAGTTTCTTTAAATAAAATATGTGAAATGAAGGGCTTCTTTTCTTATACAGACATGTTGGCAATTGGCACGCAACATCAGGAGCACTCTGCTTTATCTTATGGGTGTGGTTTCATGTATTTTGTCTTGCCACTGCTTAATGTGGTGAAGAGATAAATCACACTTCATAATTAATGGAGTCGGCCCATCTGGACCAAGCCAGAGATAATCTGTAATAAGGCCGCTATTGATCCCCGTCTCCTTTGTGGCTCCTTTTATCACTTTACTGCCTCAGACATTAAAAGCTTCTTTTAATTGGAGGTATCAACCTTCCCAAAAAAGACCAGATAGATTATTATGCTTTAGGATAAGACTGAACTTAGGTGTGTGTGTGTGTGTGTAAGTGTAAATGAGAAATGGGAGCGTGCTCTTGGCATCGTTTCAGTTCTCGCATAGATTTCATTTGAACCAAGGCCACCAGGGCAACTGTTACAGTGCAGTAGTTTGGTGGGGTCTCTACTGTTTTACTTCTCTGTTTGGAGTCTTTCTTTTGCCTTTTAAAGGGGCAGAGCAAGATTGCTTATTTTTCAAACACTGAATTCTTTTTTATTTTAATATTTTTATTTCACTGAGTCTGATGGAAACTATGTATAAAACATATCTGAAACCTAAAGCTCCAGAAAACTTAGGGAACTTCTTTCTAAACCTATGCTTTATGTAGAAGAACACTACTACATTTTTGATAGTACAAGATCATTGAAGCACTGTGATCTTTTTTTTTTTTTTTTTTTTGCCTATCCAAGAGCAGGGAAATTACTTGTTCCCATCAAATCCCACATTGCATTTTGGATTTTGCTTACATTCCTTCAGAGTTTATTTTTGATATTCTCTTCTTGCTTGGAAGTATTTTATGTTTCTGCAATAGGTAAAGATGTTTGCTAAGTTCTTCTTTCTGTCAAGGACACTTCCAGGAAATCAAAAAAAAAAAAAAGAAAGGACTGTATACATATTTAAAATGCTGTCCTTTCTCTGTAAATAAGACACACAGTTCTTTTGGTTAATCATGATGTGCACTGGTGGCTTTTCAAAGCTGGGAGGAAGTGTTTAGCTTCCTTATCCTAATTTATTCAGTAAACTTTTGTCTCTGTTTGACTTTGAGTAAGTACAAGTTCCCTGAGCAGAGGGGGCTGCGCTGCTGTGGTCAGCACCCAGGCTCAGCCCTCTACGATCTGTGCCTCTGGGCAGAGTCTGAGTGCGAACCCCACACTCAACTCAGACGGCAAAGAAAAATGCAGCCTTCCTCTCTCTCTCAGGTGGGTATTCCCCAATTTCTGTTCAGTTTGGTGAACTTGATCCATTGCATTGACTTATTTTATCCACTTTGGACTATAAATACTTGTCTCTTGAGGTAAACTGCTCAGCCTCTCAGACTTTCTCTCTTGCGCTCTGCCTCTCTACAAAGTGGCCACTGGTTACTTGGAGGGGAATGGTTGCAGAAGGCTTCTTCCTGTGTCCTTATAAAGAACATCACTCTAAAGCTTGCCATCCTCTCTTTTGCCCCCATTCGCCTTGAGACTGGGCCATGCAGTGGAGGGAGTCCCTAGCTCTATTTACAATCACTCAGGACTGCAGGAGATGGACTTGTAACTTCTCCACTGCTCCTTCCCTCCTTCCATATGAGCGTGGCCAATGCCTTCGGCCCAGCCTTGGGAGGTGGAAGGCCACTCTCCTCTGCCCTAGGGCATAAAGCTCTGTGATCTATGGGTTGATTTTTCATATGTTAAAATAATTCATAAAATTATTTCTCCTTGACAAATCCTGACTTTCAAGCCTGTTGTTTTGGTGGGAACCCAGATAAAAATCTAATTTGACCTTTAAAACTGAGAAGTGTCTGTTTTTTATAAGCGACCTGCGCTTCACCCAGGGCTCTGACACTAGCTGTTTGAATCCGTGGAAAGCCCCCAGGGCAAAATATTTTCTAAAGTATGGCAATGCATGTGGGAAAAAGTACCCTCTTCTCATAGCACCTGTGTTCTTGCTGCAGCCCCCTTGGATGTCAGCATTCCCTTCCCACTGCAGCACATCTCCTGGATTGCTGGAAAGATAGACTTCCTGAAATCCCAGCTAGAGAAAGCCCCAGGTGTTTCAGAAAGGAGCCAGAGGGTAGAGTTAGAAGTATGATGAGACAACTTTCAGATCCCCATCAGCTAAAGGGATTCTATTATGATCATGAAGAGAAATAGAGCCAGATTGTTCTCTGTGACCTTCACTATTGTTAGGTGAATAACATTCTTCTTAGAGCATCTTGGAACAGTGGCATCTGTTTGGTGTGTTTGGATGGATTAAGAAGTTATGTTAAGCCTAATAATTGCCAAGCAAGAAAAAGGGGAGAAAAATAACTTTAAGGACAAGTACTTCATGCCTATATTCCTCTAGCAATTGAAGTTTTCCAAATTCAAAACTTTTGATTTGCTACTATTAATACTATACAGCTCTTTCAAAAAAAAAAAAAAAAAGTTTGGGATGTCTGGGTGGCTCAGTCAGTTAAGCGTCTGCCTTCGGCTCAGGTCATGATCCCAGGGTCCTGGGATCGAGCCCCGAATCAGCCTCCTTGCTCAGTGGGGAGCCTGCTTCTCCCTCTGCCTGCTGCTCCCCCTGCTTGTTCTCTCTCTGTCTCTCTCCCTCTCTCTGACAAATAAATAAATAAAATCTAAAAAAGAAAAACAAATTAAGAAAAAAGTTTTTTCAACATCCAGAATCTGTCTGACATCTTAAAGTTTGGAATTATTTTTGTCACGTCCACAGAACGGTATCATCTCTACATCTAGTTTTGTAGGTATGAGTGTCCTCTTTTGTGGAAATCCTTTTCAAACAGAAAAGTGATAATCAAAGAAACAAAGAACCTAATTGGATTTCAGTGCATGGTAATTTATTTGTATGTCTTTATGCAGCTTGTGAGTTCCAGATCCTTTTAGTTTCACGGAAATGAAGATTAGCTGACTTAGAACATGCACTTCATAGCTCATTGATGCATTCAGCCTGCTTCTTCCCTTGTGCTTGGGAGCCCTCTGGTCCTCTCACCTTGGACCCAGAAGATGTCTGTGTCTCCCTCTAACCTTTGCTGTTGGCACAGAGGTGGCTTTGCCAGCTACTTTGGAAGAGAAATCAATGTGTTCATCTTCACCTCTGTCAGGTTGCCAAGACCTGAGCTGGAAACCCTGGAGCTCCCCAAGTGTGGGCTCCACTTTGAAACCCCAAGCACTACCTGGGCCACACCCCATTGGAGGACCCAGGAAATGCATTCTGACTGTTTAGCTTAATTAGTTTTCCTAACAGAGACAATTTCTGACCAGGTGGGGAGTTGGGGATGTGAAGCCTGCGGTGGTTCTTCATTTCACCTGGAGAAGTGGCTGTCTTTGCCATCTGAGCCCACAGTTCGCCCTCACGTCTGGCTGCATTTGGGGTTCAGAATGTTCTCCAGCCAGTTAAATGGAAATCGTTTGCCTGAGTGATTATTTTACCAGTGCTGGCCTCACAGTGCTGGTGGCTACAATTAACAAGAATCACACGTATGAATTTCTTTTCAAAGTAGTTTTTTGTCAAAGATTCATCAAAAGGATGAACTGTTTAATATTTCATTGTGTCCCATTGTTGTCCATACTCAGGTTAGAGTTTAGAAAACAAGTAAGTTACCTTGATAATATAATTTTATTGTTGCACTTTTGATGTTTTTAATATCATGCCCTGACTTTCTACATGTGAGATCCATTCACAGATTAATTTGATTTATTACCGCCCATTTTCGTGTAGTTTAGAACAGCATATGCTTTTCCATTTAGGAATTCAGCACTGTTGCAAGTGTAATTTGGAGTTGAGTTTAAAAAGATTGAAATTACATCAGATATTGTATAAAATTGTTAGTGGTGATACATAGATTTGTTTGTAAATGCAATGATGAGTGCCTCTGTGTTTGTGGACACATACTCTTTGGATGAGCAATCATAGTTTAGAAGATAACTCTCTAAGAAATGGGATAATTTGAATGGAACCAACTCCATGAAAATGAAGCTATTGAGATAACCAGCTTATATGAAAAATCATGTATTTCAGGATCGGTTTTGAGAAAATGTGATTGTAGACGCTTGCTTGAACCACCTTCTGGCATCTTTTCTTGGGCAGTAGGGTATACTCATTTCTGACCTTTTTTATTTTTAATCTGTTAAGTCCCTAGTTATGAACTAGAAACAAATTTTAAAGGTGTTTTTCCATAGCCTTTTGAATAGAGGCGGTGATTTTTCTCCACAGCTAGATGTGTTCCTATAAATAACATTTGGCGCTACACAAGCTTTGAAACCTACATCTTGTTGATATGTTACACTTGACCTCATCCTCACAAGAGGAATAGAATCCTGCCCTGCCTGTGGATTCATCCCTTCCTGATTTGGCATGGGTAGGAGTGCTCACCCTCAGCCTCACCAAACTGCGCCAGTCTGCAGGGGGCCGGGCGGTGACTGCCCTCTGCACACTGACTTCTCTCTCAGTGGGGACCGCAGGAACTGTCACTCCTTCCTCTATTTTAACAGCTCCTGTTTTTCATTCTGGTCACTTCTATTGCCCTAGATTGCTGTGACATAATTAACGCCACTCAACCCACAGAAATAACCACCTTTAATACCAGAAATCTGATCTTACTACCACATGAATTTATCAGGAATAAAAATAGCACTTAATAATGGCTTAAAGGCTTTTCTAACTTAATTAGGGTATTTTAAATTCTGAACCATAAGAAAACTCTCACAGTAAACTCAGTGGTTGGACAATGTGATGTGTTCAGAGTTAAGTTTAACTCTACAAGCTTAATTACCAATTAGCTTAAAAATAACATGTTAGGTAGTTTAAAATATTTATTTCCCTACTACATTCCATATTAGTCAAATCTTTAGGGCTAACCGGTTTAGATTTTTATATGGAGATTTTACATAGGAGATCTTTTATCAACTTATAGAAGTCTTTAATTCTGGTATTTTCTTTGAAATGAGTGTTGATCATTCTAGCTTTCTTTATAATCATTACACTCCTATGCTAGAGGGTGGTCATATGGAGTCACACCATCATTTATGTCATCATATGGGCACAAAATAATTTTAGGTTTTTTTGAAGATTTTATTTATTTGAGAGAGAGAGAGAGAACAAGAGAGTGCAGGAGCGGGGTGAGGGGCAGAGGAAGAAGCAGACTCCCGCTGAGCCGGGAGCCAGCTGTGATGTGGGGCTCTTTCCCTGGGACTCGGGACTGCGGGGAGCCAAAGGCAGATGCTTAACCGACTGAGCCACCCAGACACCCCAATAATTTTAAATCACTTATCTGGTGCCAAAAGCAAGCAAGCAAACAAACCCCCCCCCGCCCAGCCCTATCTTTGTAAATAGAAATGGCTGAGTATTTAGCTAAATGGAAGTGGGATGGTACTTAACTAATTTTTAGTTGATTTCCTAAAATGGGGCCCTATTTTTGTGGTGAGTCTATGGAAGTCTTTGACCAATGTTAGGATTCTCCATAACCAAATCTTCCTTTTGCCTACATATATCATAATATATGTTTACCCTTTGGAACTACTAGCTGCACTCAATTTTTCATGGTCTTTTCTAAAATGTGCATGTAGCATCTCAAGCTATATTCCCTTGAATACATTTAATTCAGTATCACCAAATGACGCATCTTGTACCATGTTAGGGCAGGGGTTGGGAAACTGGCCTATGGGCCAATCTGGCACCACCTGTTTTTGTATGGTCTACAAGCTTAAGAATGATTCTTACATGCCAAATGATAGAAAACTAATATTGTATGACTTGCAAAAACTATGTCAAATTCACATCTCAGTGTCCATAAACAAAGTTGTATTAGAGCACAGCTACATCCATCACATGCTCTGTGACTGTTTTTGTACCAATAGCAGCACTGAGTTGTCGAGACAGTAACTGAGCCTAAGCCTAAAAGCCTAAAATACCTCCGGTCTGCTCCTTTGCGGAAAGAATTGGCCAACCCCTCACAAAGAGGATCAGGAGAAAAAGTCCCTAGGCTATTTTAGTGCACTGGTTCCCATATTCACTCTCACCAGTTTAAATTATAATTTTAGAGGCTTTTCTTTCTTTTTTTTTTTTTTTAATAATTTAGTCAGTGCATTTTGAATTTTGATCCATAAGAACAGCATTCTGCTTGTTACCTTGGTAGGAGGGGCGTGCTGCTAGAGCTTGAGTGCTCCTGTCCTGGACAAGCCGTGAGCCCCTAAAGCGGTAATACTGACTGTTAACATTTGTTAACATTTTGCTGGTCAAGAACCTACAGGCACTAGAGGCGGACACCAGAAGAGGAAAGCCAATGAAAGCGTTTGCTCTGGTTGCTTACAGTGCTCCCGAGGCAAGTTGGCTACCTCGGTGGGAATGGTGACAATCAACCAGAGTTTTGTTAGAATCCAATAAAATGTGTAACCAGCTTAACTTCACGGTGAACGTATAGTCCTGCTTGTGCTGCTTAGTAATGAGACATTAAAAGTGAGCCAAAGAATGGAGTCGAAGTGGTGCTCCTTGTATCAGCCAAATCAAGCTTTTCTTGTTGGGGGCGCCGGGGGGGGTTGTGCAGGAGGTGCAGAGAAGGGGGAATTGGGTGGAGTTCCCAAGCAGGCTCTGTATCTTTGAAAACCCCTGGTTTCCTTTTACCCTCCCTTAGCAGGGAGCAGGGCTTTCTCTCAAATGATAAAATCCAGGCTGTGCTAACCACATTCTATTTAAAGCTGTCTCGTCAGGGAAGGGATTATAAAGGGTGCTGGAGGCGGAGACCAAACCTGTGAAACCCTCTCCCACCAGGGGAAATGGGAAGGCTGCTCTGAGGGCCCTCTGCTGCTTCCCACACCCTGCTTCTTTATGCTGTGCATTTCCTTCTCACACCCATTGCAGCTTGTAATTATACATCCGTTGGTTTGGTTTTTCTTTTTTTTAAGGTACCTCTTCTCTCCCCCGCCGCTGGATCGGAGCTCCAGAATGGCAGGGACAGTGTGTGCCCTGCTCACCACGTTGTCTCTGCCACTGAGCAGGTGCACAAAGTAGATCTATAAATGAGTGAATGAAAATGACCTTGACCTCCAGGACACAGATCAGGTGTTCTTCCTACCCTGTCTCTCTGCCCCCAAGTGGCGACATTTTCCTGAACTTGGCTGCTTTATATCATCACCGCTAGTCTTCCCTGGGAGGGTTAGGCTTCAGGGCTGGCCAGGGGATGGAGGGTGGGGCTCCCACTCTTCCAGGCTTGGTGCTAGACGGCAGCCCCCACGTCCTAAGGCAGTGAGTGGAGCCTTTGCAGTAGGTCCCACAAGAAGCGGACGCCTGAGATGCCTGTGGGAGGGGTGGGCCACCGGCCAGAGGCTCAGGACTAGAACGGGGGATAGGGGAATGCAGGCACGAGGATCCTCTCCCCAGATCATTTACCTCTTGTTCATACCTTCAAATCTCCCCTGCCTTTTGCCAGAGGACTTTGCTGTGTCTGAAATTCCCTACTTAAAGATTCATGTGTCCTAAGAGGAAAATACAGCAGAGTTGAGGAGTGGAGGGGAGAGTCCTAGTTGTTCGCCCAGCCAGACAGAAGAGCAGCTGGTTTCAGCGAAAGCCACCCTGGGACGGGAATGTTGCTCATATACAGTGTAGTGTTCTAGGATTTCCCAGCGTGTGTTCATAGGTGGATTGTCATGCGAGCTAACAGGGGCATAGGCTCTTGGTGGGGCAAGCTGAGAAATACTTGAATGTCAGACAGCCATCTTCTCTCGGTTGTCCCACGTGCTTCACTGCGGACACTGGGTGTCCCTGCCAAGCGAGCTGCATCCCACTCCTGTGCTGCTGGGGGGAAGAGACCTGACTCTCCCGGACACGCACGCACATCATCCACCAGCTTTGACCCCACCTTGGGAAAGTCTTTGTCCTCTCACCTGTCATCATGAGCAGAGTCAGTGCAATGGGCATCCAGCAGAAGATAATGCCCTCGTATGTCTGGCCAATAAGTACAGTTGTAGATTCACACAGGCCATCTGGGCAGGTGTGCATGCAGTGTGAATACCTACATGCAAAACTGCTCTTCTATAAAGACACACCATGACTGGAAATTGGGGGATGAAGGAGGAAGTATACACCCCAGACCCTAGGACGTATATGAGTGGGTGTTGGGGGCCGGGGTTGTGCTGGCAAAGAATATGAGCCCTGATGATGAGATAGGCCCTGCCCGGTGCTTACTGTGTGACTGAGGGTGAGTCCATTTCTCTGTCTGTAAAGGCATAGTTTCACCACCTCCAAGGGTATGAAATTAGATGTAAGTAGCCCAGACATTCTCAATAAATGGTAGTCATCATCATGGTATTATTAGTTTTCAAATGCTAGAACCCTGCAGCTCATGAAGCTTTAAGACCTTTATGTGTGTGTATTTTAACATCACTCCAAACTTCAGAGAAGCAGTTTTGCTGTATAGAGAGCATGGCTACTCCATTTCATAAAGGCAGGTTTAAAATTACAAAGTGAAAAGCAGAAGTTAAGGTTTCCCACCACCTTAATAGGTGAGTTGTCTCTCTTCTCTGAAAGGGGAAGACAGGGGAACGTGTGAGTTATGTGGTCAACACCAGGAAAAAATCCTGGGTTTATACAGTAGATACACTAGTAGCTGGTCGATTGTGTTCTTGTCTTCCTTCTTGCTCTGTCATTCCTGGAATACTGTGAACACTTCACTGTGCTTAAAAAAAACAAAAAACCAAAAATACTGCTTTTCATTACAGAGAAACCTCCAATTGCTTTTTTCTCTTAACTAATATCTATACTTAGTTACACAGACCTGAGAGAAAGTAATGATACCTTACAGTAAGACTGTGATTGAATTACCTTCTGTTAATTAGGAGTTTCTAAATCACCTCGATCCCCTTGGAGAAAAGGCTTGATATAAGTAGGTAGTAATAAAAGTGGCACTATGTTAATTCTAATTGTATCTTTTGAAATTTAATTAATGTGGTAGTAATTGTTTTAAACAAGCGTGTCAGAACTCAAAATGGTCCTTGGTGACTTGAAAGAGTTAATGTAGCATCCAGAAGTTCCTCATCCCTCTCCGGAAGTAGCTTGCTCACTGAATAATTGGGTTTAATGAGCTCAAGTTCCCCTTTCCTCCTGCAGGGATGATTCTGGCCAAGTTTTAAGCCATTCTTATCAGTTCCTTGGAGACGCTCCCCTCCATCCAAGGGGTAGCCTCTGAACTCACTATCCTGAAAACTTCCGAGGCTGGAGAGTTACACTGGTGCATTGCCCTTCTTTCCTCCCGGCTTTCCAGGCATTTACTGGAGGCAGAGGGAGTGGCCGGCTGTGGACCGTCTCCCCGCTGTCCTGTGCCCGGCTGCCCCTCAGGTCCAGCTGAAAGTCCCTTTGCAAGTTGCTGAGTCCCTCTGTACTGCCACCCCTTCCTTCTCCCCTGACCACAGAGGCTGCTTGAGCACGGGTTTCGTGCTGCCCGGGATGATCTGAGGGTGTCATGCAAACACATTGTTATTATCGTTTGGGAAAGCGGGAGGTGTATTTTACAGTGTTAAGAGGCTGACATGACATGACCAAAGGCCTGGAGAGGATGTGTGTCTCCTTGAGGCAGCCATAGTGCCCTGTGACTCATCCCGTGCTGTAGGGTAGCGCGTTGAGTGTGAGAATTTCAAGTCTTCCCACTGGGTGTAAACACCCAGTAATTCTGTGTAGCACACCAAGTCATTCCCTGACGAGTGTAAGGCTGACCATAAAATGGAGAGATAAGAGCATTATTATAATTTAACTGCATTTGAACTTTACGATATATGTGTTCTCCACGCAGAAAAGTACAACATGATATATTATTACATGAACTAGTAGGAATATAGATATGTTTTATAATATATTTTATGGATAGTTTTATAATTTCGGTGGAGTTCCTCTTTAGGCTAGCTTAGGTTCTGTTTTGTTGCTTAATTTTCAACAATTTTTGTTTCCTTGGAATATCGTATTGTACAGGACCAGCAACAGCCTGAGATCAAAACCAAAATTCTTTTCAACTTTTTGAAATTCTGTGTACTTCCTGAGGCTAAAACTATTTAGAAATTTTAAAACTTTGCCAACAGTTTATAGTAGGATAAACCTTTAAAATCTGTGTACTGGCTTTATAATTAATCTTTTGATCTGTTAGATCCCTAGGTATTTCCAGAGCCCTTTTCTATTTTTCCCAAGCTATTTTGCCCAATGGAGCTTTTTCAGCTCCTGGTCTATTTAAACATGTTCAGGAACATATGGAGACCTGTAGTAATGCTAAACCCCAACTAATCTAGAAATAGGGGTGAATTTCTTTTAAATCAAAGTTTGGTTGTGTGTGGCTTAATAGTTTATTCAGTTGTCTGCATAAAGTAAAATTTTCTTATCTGATTTAAAATATGATTTTTGATAAGATAAATCACCCTAGTACATTTATTGTTTTAATTCCTCTGAGCTCTGCCTCTGTGATTTTGTCTTTTTTTTTTTTTTTTAATCTTTTATTCCTTTACGTAGCACCCCCCCCAAACCCAGTTTTCTCTTTGTGATGTTTTCTCTCACGTTTGCTCCTCTAGCCCAGCAAATGTGTATAACTAAGGACTTCTAGTGGCCAACACTGGAAGTGCCTCTCAGAAATACCCACATGTGTAAACATTTGGCCCTCCATGTACACTTGGTGCCAAGCAACTGGCAGAAAGCAAGAACCCAGGGCAATAAATTGGTTGTTCGGACTACATGATACTATTTATTTTCATGAATTTTATACTGAATCCAAATTTTAGGTAAGTACAGGAGAAACCTATATTAGTCTGTGTATAATAAGCATAATGTCTTTGTCTTGTATTTACGTGGTGATTCACTTGAGAATCTGCAGTTTAATTAAAACTTGAGGTTTAATGTGTGAAATTGCAGCCCTTTCTAAGTATTGTGAATGTGATTATACATTAACAAAGTGAGAAGTGGTAGATGGAGATGATGATGGTGGTAGAGGAGGCTTTATGTCATGTGAAAATTCAACTAGATACTTAGGCATGAGATACAATGTTACTTTACAGGATTTGATCCGAAATTTAGTGCATAAGGGATTCATATTGTACCAATGTTCAGATCAAAGTTATGTAACAGGAGAGCCAGGTTCATTCCTTAGGTACATACCACCCTAGCTCTGAAGTGAACTTTATGAAAAATCAGAGCATATTGAAAAGTTAGAGAATTTTTGGCTTCCTGAATGTGGACCCTGGGTCGCTCATAACTCATAATTTGCTCCAGATTTATCTAGCACTTGGCATCTACTCTCTAGCAAAAAATGATTATTATAATAGTTGAGTACGGTGTTGAGGCAGGCTTATACAATGCCAAAATCATGCTTTGGTTGAATATCATAGGAACTGAGAGTTTAACTGTACTTCACAATAAAATTGCATGGGAGATTTTGAAAAAAAATTCAGAAAGGTTTTGAAATACTCTCCCTTTTATAGTCAGTTTGGCTGTAACATTGGTTTTGAAAATGCAAATTTATTTGAATGTGATGGATACATTAAGGAACAATTTTAACCTAACTTAATTTTTTGTTTGGGTGTGCACAGTTTTGACCACAAGAAGCACTGGTGAACACAGAAAACTTCACCTGGTTGAACTGCATGCACACACGCACCTCAAACAGCACCCAGCCCCCCCCCCCCCGAGTTCGTGAGTGCATCTGGAGCTGTGCCCATCCACAGCTCCTATTACCCCTTTCATCAGATCGCAATCACCTCCTCCACTTCGGGTAATTTACAAGCTGCAACCCTCAGAACACCCACTTCCCAAGCAGACCTCAGGTCTTTTTCAAGATCAGTCGCCACATGCCTTGAAGTAGTTTTGCGTTCCTTAACTATTTGACATACGCAGAGCTGTGCTATCACTTTTATTCAGTTCCTGTCTTTTTTTTAATGTATCACTGCAAAAGTTTTTAATGCTGTGCCCCTAACCCTATTTTCCCAACAAACCTTGTGATTTTTATTGCAAGGTGCAAATGCAAAAATGTTTTTGTATAGTGCAGTGATTTTTGGGAAACTGTACATCCCATTAGAGCAGAACTATGGGTGCAATTACCAAATGCCCAAATCCAGAGCTCCCAGTTCTCAGACTCACCCTCCTTCCAGAAACTCTCCTCACACATCTGTAAACATTTAATATCCTTGTTGTGTTCCTTCCCCTCTGACCTCTCCTGCTGTGTCTCTTACACTAGTCCTCTCTGCTTAATTTCAGTGATTCTGGAGCATCACTGTGATGTTTTCGTCTCATTTATCTTTAAAATTCCTGCCTCGGAGATGTATACCTGTTTTCATCTCAGCTGCTACCTTTGTGCAGAAAATCCCCAATTTTCCAGTGCCAGAACCACGCCTCCACCCGGTTCTGATCCCTGCTGCACCTTTTCACCAGACTGCCCTGTTGTAACCAGGGCTCCACTCCACCAAAGAGGAACTCCACATCCTAGATGAGTGAACACATTAAAGATACTTTGTAACCTGTGAAGTGCTTTACAGCCGTGGGGTGTGTTAAGTTTTTCTTATCTGTCCAGTTTCCCCTCTAAGGGGAAAGAGTCTTTGGCTCTTCCTCTATGCCCACAGCAAACCAGTCACTGAGCCCTGCTCTGTCCCCTACGCAGTCTCCCACTTTCTTTCCCAGCCCCCTCCTGCGTCCCTCCTCCCAGTGCTGTGGCGTCCTGCCTGCTTCCTGTCCCCACCTTCACGCCCCCCACCCTGTGTTTCTTCCTGCACCTCGGTCTCTGTTCAAAGTTGTAATTCCGTATCCCATCCAAGCTGACCCTTCACTTGTTTTCTAACCACGTTTCCCTGCTTTCCCCTGACCTGATGGAAATGCCTGGAGAGGGTAATGATATTTTACATTGATTCATATCCTGCCCCCTCGCCACCATGCCTGCACCGGGGCCCCAGATGCCGTAGCAGCCACCTATGCTCCTCTCTACGTGTTGGTTAACAATTCAGTGGCAGTTTTCATCGGGCAGAGCTTTGGGTTCTTTCTATAACTTTTCTCCTATATAAGGTTTTTTCTCTACTTTTCTCTTACATAGGGTTTTTTCTCTACTTTTCTCTGAGTTGTATAGTGGAAAATGTGGAAGTGGAAGTGAGGTTTCAAGAGGAAACCAGGACAAATTACTCTGGAAACAGTTTGTTACGTGGAAAGTGTTTTTATAGTGGCCTTGCTGGAAGGGATGATGACTGCAGCTATTAATGGCGTGGCTGCAGAAGGGGCTGGGGTAGCTGTCACATGCAGCTGGGCCAAGACCCCCACAGTGATACCACTTTGACACCCGCATTCAAGTATATGACTTTCATGTTATTTTCTTTTTTATTATTATTATGTTATGTTAATCACCGTATATGACTTTCATGTTATTTTCAAGTATGAAAAGCTATCTTGTATTTTCCAACGATAACTTCAGAAATGGTTTCTATTCCATTGGTTCAACTCTGGGGAGTTTTGCTGTACTTGGACGCTTTACTGAAAGAAAATGTTACCTCTGAATTTCAGTTCTGAAGTCGCAGATCCCAGTGTTCTTGTATTTGAGTCTAAAATTTTTCAAAATTCTAAAAACTTCTTTTTAAAGTATTAAAAAGAAAGATAGTATTATTAACTCGGAGAGACATTACTTTTTCAAGAGCACAGAGAGAAACACCAAAGCTTATAGATTCCTGAGAGAATTTCCTTCTTCTCTGTCCCATTCTCAACATTAATGAACTGACTCAATTTGTCGGGCTGTGCAGGACAGGGTGACAGTCCTCCGGTGACACTGAGCTTTAGAGACATCCATACAGATGATTCTGATTGGGGGGGAGAACACTGCTTTGGATTGAATTGGTGGTCTTCTGAAGACCTCGATCCTTGCCTCACATTTGCTGTTTTGCTACACTTTCCTGGAGTCCTGAGAGGCTAGTCCTGCTTTGGTCCAGTCCTCCCTGGGTCCTTCCTGAGCCAGGTGGTACCTGAAGCCACACCTGTCACCTGGGCATTCACTGGTCACCAAGGCCTTCCACGGATCTCCACGAAAGCCTTGGAACCCAGGGGGTGTTCAGAGGTAGGCACAGGGGTATCGTTTCGCTAGGTCCGTTGGCAGGTTTGAGACCGCTGCTCAATTACTTGAGTTTGTTACATGTCACACAGTCACAGAATCTTTGTAAAAGAACAACCTAAGTTCCCTTTTGTAAGGACATTAGCACTTCTGAGGCTTTGTAACTTCATTAGAGATAGCTACAGCCAAAGCAGCAGTGGCGACAGCCATGTATAAATGTGGGGACAGGCACAGCCAAGTCTGAAGAGGAAGGTGTTTTCTGTCTGCAGCTGAGGTCAAAGCAAGATAAAGGGAAAAGTCTAGAACTCAGAAGATGTTATGATTGTTATGATTAAACTTCTTTCACCCAAGGACTTGAAATTATTGGCAAATTGTTTTTGTAATTCTCAAAATGTGTGTTCCTGGGATGAAAGGAGATTCTTTGGTGTACTGTCCAAAATCAGACATAAGATCCTTACATAAAACTGTAGACTTGGCTTATCCTGAAAATAAAATTTTCCCACTTGATGTGCAAATTTCAAAACAAAAAATTAAGAAGCAGTCTATAGAAATCTAGTGATATGAAATATATTAATATGGTGACAGTTCTCATAACCATATCCACAAACGGAGAAGTTTGCCTAATACTAACATGGGAGTTACTTTCGAAACAGAACATTCTTATGAAAGACATTTCTGTTTTCTGTCCAGCTTAATGAAATATGAATTTTTATTTGCCTTTAGTTGAAACTTCCTGCTTTTCATCTGTGGGAGTCCTGTATTAAAATCCTATAATAGAGTTGATCAAATTTATGAAATGGGTTTCTGGGCTATGTTAAATCCATAGATATTCCAAATGCACTAGTTCCACAAATTTAGGGAGTTACTGGTAACTGGACATTAATAGAAAATCTATTAGCAACAACTACACAAAAGCATCTTGTACTTCATAAATAATATGAGCTGTCCGTGTGGTAAGTTACTAGGGTTAGTTAGCAGCAGGATGATCTGAGCCAAGACCTGTACCTCTGCGTTTAAAGGGATCAGTGGAAATGCATTTGCATTAATGTAAATAATGCTTCTAAAGCCAACCAGTCTATTGGGCCTTGTATTACATTGACATATTCATGTAATATATACAGAGAAAATAATTTAATTTAAAGCAGTTTCTCCCTTTGACTCATCTCTTGATGTCACTCCCCACGTATTTGCTTTTGTCTACTCTGAAATGCTTATTCTACTAGTTTCACATTAAATGTAAATGATTTCTCTCTTATAATGATGAATTGTTAAGTGGAGCCCAGCAAATTGTTTATTGTTGTCATTTTAAAAGAAATGTTTTCCCAAAGCATTTTACAGAAATATTATTTAAAAAGACAATTCTCAAAAAAAAACAAAACAAAACAAAACAATTCTCGCAGCGCCTGGGTGGCTCAGTCGGTTAAGCGTCTGCCTTCGGCTCAGGCATGATCCCAGGGTCCTGGGATCGAGCCCCGCATCAGGCTCCCTGCTCGGCGGGAAGCCTGCTTCTCCCTCTCCCACTCCCCCTGCTTGTGCTCTCTCTCTCTCTCTCTCTCTCTCTCTCTCTGTCAAATAAATAAATAAAACCTTATAAAAGCAAAAGGACAATTCTAGGTGGAAGTCAGTAGCAGAGACTATACCGCCTACTGTGTGTAGCACATGTCAGGTGTTACTAAATTCCTTTCTGCTTTTGTATGTCTCTCTGGCTGGAATGCCCTTTCCTCAGCTTTCCTTGCGCTGTTGGACGTCCTTACTCGGACGGCAAGACGCATCCTGGTGCTGTGGAAAAGCAGGGGCCTTGAGGTCAAACAGAATGCATCGTTTCTTAGTTGCAGTCCCTTTGCCCTTCTTACCGGAGGACCTTGGGGAAGCAGCTTAACTCTCAGGTCCTCAGTGTTCACACCCCACCTCACATGGGTTTTGTGAGCCTTAAATGAAATAGAAAGCACCGAGTACATACCTGATGCAGAGGAGGCATTCAATTACTTTCATTTTGATTCATTCAACCAACACTTGTACTATTTATAATCACAGCTTGTTATAAAGCAGCAGACCCAGGGTGAGATGGGCCCCCACTAGATCTAATGGCCCCCTCATGTTGTCCCTGCTGTGTCCTCCTTCCGTGCCATGTGCTCTACATTCAGTCATAGCTGGGAGCTGAGTGAAGCAAGACCTCAGCCAGCTGGGTGGGCAAGCAGGAAGGTCCGCCGCCTGGCCCTGCCCTCTCAGCCTGGTGGACCCTTAGAGTGCGCTGACAGGGGCTCACAGCCCAGACAGCTTGCTGGGGAGTACCCAGCGGGATTCTTTCACTCAAGGACACTTTATGCAAATACTGCAGGAGTTGAGGATTAATGAACACACTCTATGGACGAGAACTATAAACTGTTTACTCTACATTAATGTAAGGACCCACCCTGACTGTAAATATGTACCCTAAAACTATAAAAAGATATAAACTGGCAGTTCCTCCTCTCCAAGGAAGTGGTGAAAACACTTCGTAACAGGTGTGGCAGGATGAATCATCTCTGCTAAGGTCTGGGTATGTTTTCTTCCTGCCTTCTCTAAGTTCTACTGATTGTTTCTTGTTGTGCCTGACCTTCTCTGAGGCTGCTTGCCTCCAGAGTACCCCTCCCAAGATGGTCTGCGAATAGCTGCCTCAGTTTACTTCCACACCTGAGAGGAGTGGCTTTTCGCTGTGTTTGCGTTCTCCACCCTGGTGGAGTAGCCACGTTCGTATTTTATATACAGCTCATAAATAAGGGTGGAGTGTGTATTTAAGTCCAGTCCACAAACAGAGTATCAGCAGGATGCCATGACACCACCACTTACACCCCCACTAAATATCCCATCTACCTACTGTGGCTTAGGGGTATTTAACTTTGTCACACCCAGTAGCACATGGGCTACAATGGCCACGCCACAGTCTTGTTGTGATTACTGTTTGCTCATAGTCCTCGGTCAGCAACTATTCTTTATTCATTCATAGCGCTTACTTCGGGGTCCCCCAATTAGAGAACCTCAGTCAGTGATTGTCCCAAGAATAAAGGATTGATCCTTCAAGTACTATTAGAGCATCGGAGGCAGGCGAGCCTCTCTCTCCAGACCCTTGAAATGGATGTGCTGTCCTTAAACCTCGGGTGTATTTTACAGCCGAAAAGTGCCTAACTATTTAACCTTTGGTGATACTTCAAACTGGAAGATGCTTCAAGAATAATAATGTGATTTGTTGTTTCTCTGAGCTTCACCACACCAGACTTTTCAAGTAAAACTAAAATTAGTAATAGATGTTTGAAACATTGCCAGTGAACATACGAAGGGAAGGCATACTCATTCAGCTAATCTTGGGTTACCAGAAAAGGCTCCCCCCAGGCCCGCTGGCTAAATGGGGGCGTCCATTGTCACATCTGTTTGTAAGTGTCTTCATTGTGCCTCCTTTCATTCAATCCTCACAGCATTATATATATAGGTGGCGTCTTTTATTAACTCATTTTATAGGTAGGAAATGATGGCTCCGTGGTGTTTAGTATCCTGGCCTAGATGGCAAAGCTAATGAACAGCAGAACCAGGATTTGAGCCCATATAAATCTGAGCTCTTTCTGCCCCCACACCACGCTCGGTAAGAGTGTGTTTTGACCACCTTTCCCCCACAGGTCATCTGTATGCGTGAGCCTGTGCTTAGTGCTACTGTCTTGTTCTCCTACATTCCTTCTGTTACTGCTCCTGTCCTGCCCATCTGCTTCATGACCAGGTTCATTCCATTGCTGGTATTTTTTTTTCTTCTCCTTTTTCCTATTTGAGTGATGGAGGCACAGTTAGCTAGTTCTTTGATAGTGAGTTGTGACAACCACCATCCTTGACTTCTTTAAGCTTTATGCTTCTTCATATCTCTCATTTTGGCTTGACATCAAAGCTGAAAAAGGTTACTGATGACGGTATGAACCTTTTCGGGATGCAAATGATGTCATGGTATGAATGACTTTATATCAGTGTAATTGAGCTCTTAACTACTCATTTTTATCATTGCCTGTTCAATATGTCAAGCTGTAAAATAGAATATTTTAATTTACAGGCATGACTCAGACCTTGAAGAACGAATGTGAAAATACTGAATTCCAAAGTGCAAGCTCTAAGCTCTTCCCATGGGATATGGGCTTCTTGAAGATATGGGCTATATGCTGTCTGTCCCTGTGTCCCCAGTTCCTGCTCTGGGCCACGGATAATGAATGAAGGCATAAATGAGCACCTGTGTGGGCCTTAAACCTTTTGGGGTTTACTATAATTTTCTTCGAACAGTGGACAACCTGGTAAATGCTGTGTGACTCATTTGAAGAATCTGGTGCACTTCTTAAGAGGCCTGTTGATTATGCTTGGGTTTCAATAAGTGTAACTAGTCGAAATAGAGTGTTCCTTCTTTGAATTATACAAATAATCCAACCTACTTATACTTGGTTTCTATAAAATAATGACTGTGGCAGTTAGTGGTAAATACTATAAAGAAAAACAAGGCAGAACTTAAAGAAATGGAGAGTGATGGATTAGTGTTTATTATTTAAAATAAAATGGTCATGTAATACAGATGGGTAATGTTATAATGAAAAATATTTGGACATTTAAATACAAAAAGTTGAAATCTATAATGAAGGCAAGCATCATATTTGTACCCATTTGAGTTATGAGAGCTGAATCAGGCTATCCCATTTTCATAGTGATTTTAGAGCCAAAAAGATTACTTTAGACAGATCTTTTCCTAACATTTTGGTAAGTAAAATAATTGATCAGCTATGCCCTGATCCTTTTTTTTTTTTAATTCAAGCTTGGCTGCTAAAAATAAACACAAGTGATTTGGAATAAGAACTCAAAATTGGATCTTCTATTTTTATTTATTTATTTTTTCAAAATTAGATCTCTTAAAACCATTGATAGGAACATTAAAAATACTAGTTTGATATCATTAGTGATGCATTAAATAAAAACACTTTTAAGGGACACCTGGGTGGCTCAGTCAGTTAAGCATCTGGCTCAGGTCATGATCTCAAAGTTGTGAGATCGAGCCCTGCTTTGGGCTCTGCACTCAGTGGGGAGTCTGCTTGAGAATCTCTCTCTCTCTCTCCCCACCCCCGCCCCTCCGCCCCATGCTCTCTCTCTCTCAAAATACATAAATCTTTTAAAAAATAAAATAAATGCTGTTTTTTGATCCTCATGGTAAGTTTTAAACTAATTTTCAGATGAAGGCACTTTAGCTGAAATGAGTAAGGTGTGTAGGTGGTAGAGCTTTCTGTGAGATGAAGTTGAAGATTTGGTTAAAATGAATGACTGAAAATATAATTTAAAACACAGATCAGATGTGCACACATATTTATTTGTAGCTTTTCACACTGAAACTCCATTCAGCATGGACTCAAGTTTCAAATTCAGTGTTGTACAAGCCTAACTGTGAAACACAATACTCCCAGTCTGTTTGAACCATGACATGGAAGGCAGGATTTTTCATTTTGTACACACACATTTGGACTGAGTCGTGGGAAGTCAGATGAAAGAGCGTTTCGCCCCAGCACCTCAGCCTGTTTGTAGAGGAGAGCCCCCCTGCACGTGTGTAGACCGATGTTTGGTTGTCAGGTGTAACCCCGTGTCTGGGTGTTCCCTTTCCAGATGATCCAGTCCCTCAAGGCCGTGATTGAAAATGCAGATGCTGTGTATGAGAAGATTGTACATTGTCAGAAGGCAGGTAAGTAAAAGTTTGTTTCTTCTCTTCAAAATAAAATTAGCAGCATCATATATTTAGCCCCTTAAACTGTTTTATAATCTTTTGGGCACTATATCCAGGAAATCATATGTAAGAATTATTTTTCCATGGCTAAAGAAAATACTAATTCACTGCTTCTCGAGCCTGGATAACAAACTCACCCGGGGGAAGCTTTTAAAATATCCTGGTTGAAAAATTCATAGCTGTTAAAAGCTCCCAGGTGTTTCTAATGAGCAGCCAAGATGGAGAGCTGCAGGCTGACCTCCTCCTCCTCAGTGTGCCCTGCGCTGCTGACCCCCCTCCGGTCCCCCTGCCATGACCTTCCAGCAGACGGTGGGAAGGCTGAGTGAGGCTTGAGCAGAGAGAGAATAAGTTCTTAGAAAGGAGAGTGGGCACCGCTTACAACCTCTTGACACTTTTTAATGCACTGACATGTTCAAATGCTGACGGATTCATGCATTTAATATCAAAATGTTATACCAGATTATAAAATGCTACCATCTTATTGATTTTAGCTGAGATAAAACCAAAAAATCAAGTGATCTGCATTGTACTAAGAATAGACAAAATGGAATTCTCTCCATTTTCATATTTTGTTAGAGTATCATTTTGGAAGATACTAATATGGAGAATATTTGTAGTGCATAAATAACAATACCTGTCCTTAGTTTCTAGGATTTCTGGTTGCTATTCTTTTTTTTAAGTTTATTTGTTTTTTGTAATCTCTACACAAAGTGTGGGGCTCCAACTCACACCCTGAGATCCAGAGTCACATATTCTTCCAACTGAGCCAGCCAGGCGCCCCTGGTTGCTATTCTTTAAAATCTAGAAGTACCACTTAGCCTGAAAAAAAAAATCATCTCTTATCTCAGAAATGAACTCGTTAAAAATAGATCAAAGACAAAGATACATGTGACAATTTTCTTTTTTGGTGTTTATTGAAGGAATATTCACATTAGTGACTAATCAACAGACGAAAATCCTCATCTTGTTTTATTCATTTTTTTTTTTTTTTAAAGATTTTATTTATGTATTCATTAGAGACAGAGAGAGAGAGGCAGAGGGAGAAGCAGGCTCCCAAGGAGCAGGGAGCCTGATGCGGGACTTGATCCCAGGACCCTGAGATCATGACCTGAGCCGAAGGCAGACGCTTAACCATCTGAGCCACCCAGCCGCCTTTGTTTTATTCATCTTGGTAGCAAAATATTATTAGCAAAGTGATCTTTCTACTTCTAGTCCTTTCTGGGCTAATACTCTCTACAACCGCAACTAAAATGAGATACTTCAAACACCATTTTTATACTGTCACTGTTGTAAACAAAATCATCCAGTAGCTGACTAGAGTCTGTTGTATCAAATTTAAACTTCTAACTTCCCTTGTAAGGTTATCTACCAACTGGCCAGACCATTTTGTCAATACTATATAAAATTTGTTAGTTAAATCATCTGTTCATTCATTTAATAAATATGTTTTGAACTTCTACCATACCAAAGATACTTGTAAGTGCTATCACATACCAAAATATTAAAAAATAATCAAGATTGGTGTTTGCCTTCTAGAACCTTTCAATCAACCAAGAGATATGAAAGTAATCACACATACTCAAATGTATTGAGTACTTACGCTGTGTTACTCAGGAGTCTGAATTTGGTTTGTGGGGCAGTGGGGAGCCATTGATTTTTGAGCAGAATAGGAGAGAAGATGAGCTTTAAGGTGATGATCGCAATAGCTGTGTGCAGAGATTTTTCATGGGCAGAACCCAACTGGGAGGCTTTTGGGAGCAGTGAGGAGGAAGGGAAGTGACGGTGTGCATCCAGCCTGGCCTTTGGGCTGCCTTACCCCTTTCTGGTGTGTTTCTCCTTTGTCAGATTTTCACAAGCCTCTCGTCTGGTAAGACTTCTCTCCCCCTCCTCTCTGTCAATCTGTACATTTCTTCCTTTCCTCTCTACAGTCTTCCAGGAGAACTTTTATAATTGCAGGAGTTATGTTACCTAACCATTCTACTCAGCCCTGCAGAATGTGT
This sequence comes from Neomonachus schauinslandi, assembly GCF_002201575.2. Taxonomy (NCBI): domain Eukaryota; kingdom Metazoa; phylum Chordata; class Mammalia; order Carnivora; family Phocidae; genus Neomonachus; species Neomonachus schauinslandi. The sequence continues at coordinate 130,076,022 of NC_058403.1, forward strand.
TTGGTTCAGCTCACAGAGCTTCAGTTACTGTGTAAAAGTTTTATTAAGGTATTCTGCATCCTTTAAACAGGCTGGTAACCTGCTATGCTACAGGTTTGCATATTGAGTTACTCTGTATTTTACCCACGGCACCTGTCCTAACATTCTGCACAGAGTAGTCACTTGAATACTAACTGACTAAATGTGATTTGACTTGTATTAAGGATTCAGTTTTACTCAATGCATGTATTGTCATGAGAATTGTGGACTGTTAGAATCTGAAGCTGTATTTATCGGGCAAAAAGAACTATTTATTAACAATTTGAGTTATTGTCAGTTCTTTGCAACTTCATTGGTTTATGAAATTTGACTATTTCTAGCATAATGCAGCTTTCTGTTGTTGTTCTATTTAATTTCAGTGAGGGATATGTTTGCTTGTATTTAAAAAGCTGAAGATTCTTGCTATTAAGAACTTTGCTTGGAGGGCAAATAAGAACCACGACGTAATGGTGGTTCACATTCCTCTGGGTTTGAAGATCTTGAGAAGCACATAACGATTATCTTTTGGTTTCACAGTTGCTGCTGACCGCCTACACAGCCCTTCTGTTATCCCAAGTGCTTATTTTAGAGTCCTTGATCTTTTGTTTCTCATGTTTACAGTTATCGGAAGCGCATATAGTCATTAGTCATATGAAGAATTGCTAATTTGTATTGGGCTCAAAAACATTTGCATGAGATTTTACTTCTGATAAATAATTGCTATTCTGCTTACAGAACTTTAATCTGGCAATGACAAAATGAAGCTACCAAAGTGCTGTAAGCAAGGATTCTTTTAGAAGCAGTTCAAACTTCCAAACACAAATTTATATTCTTGTAGATAAACCTTCATCCAAACAGCTGTGTGAAATACAGAGTCACGCTGCCACCTCCAGCCACATGTTCAAAAGCGTGCCCAGTTTGGACAGGTTCCGACTCCAGGCTATGTGGTTCTTTTTTTTTTTTTTTTTTTTTTTGAGATAGAAATGGGTTTTGCTGATGGTGTTCTTGGGAAGAGGGGGTAAGGCAGGAGAAGAATCCTGGGAAGTGAAGACCCCCCCCCAGCCAAAGTGGGCTGGGATTCTGCAGGCCCCGGCAGGCAGGCACATGGCCCAAAGGGACCCTGGGGGAGGACAGTGAGATCAACCAGGAGATGGGCATTTCAGGCAGCCTGTGGAGCCTACTCTTTTAAGAGGAGAATATTGCAGCACAGAGGACTGGAGGGCCAAAGGGACATCTTTATAAGCAAGCCATGTCCCTCAAAATGGGAAAGATCCACTGAAGACGTGAAGAGGAAACATTAAAAGATGAGACCGGGAGTAAGGTGGGAAGAAATGAGGAGGGCAGAAATCCAGGACAGTGGTGAAACACTTGACCTTAGAAAGGGGGATGGGCCCCTCTTCTTCCCAGTCACTCCAGAACGCTGTGACATGGAGAGAAATTCTGAGGAGGAGAGGACCGTTTTCCATTGGGCCGGTGGATGTGGACATAGTGCCATAGGAGGGCACCAGCTTCGGGAGTGAGGGAGTGGAAGGGAGGCCTCCGGACAGGGGCAGAGCCCAGTGGCCTGGCGCCAGCAGAGGGTCGGGTAGAACGGAGGATGTGGGGCAAGTGGGTCTGGGCCGACGTGTGAGTGAGAGAGAGGGGTCCGTAAGAAATGGTGTGGCTAACAAGCATGAGCGTGCACAGATCCAGGAGCACAGACGAACACACTCCCGCTCTTTCTCTCTCCTAAACCCAATGCGTGCTTGTTCTTCCAAGACACAGCAAAGGAGGAGATTGCTGAGGGGCACATGCAGGGCAGCTGGACGGGAATCTGCAGAGGGGGAAGCTTCCTCAGAGTTCTTCTTTAAGAAGTTTATTAAAGGTGATGATAAAAGGGTAGCCAGATTCTTTCTGGGGAGAAGTCTTTTCCACCGTGTAACATCGATCTCTATCTCTCTTTCACTGGCCCAAATGGCAGCCTGTCTTTGAATTTTAATTTCCTCTTTGGTCACAGGATGGGAAGATGATGTAGAAGGAAACCCAAACTGCTTTGCTTCAGTGCGCTGGATGTTTTTATCTGGTGAATTTAAATGGAAAATAATTTGCTCTTTAGAAAGGAAAAAGAAATCAATGATATACTACTTCTTGTTAAAGATAGTGAATTAACACATGCTTTTAATTTCCCCTCCCTTCTGAACCTCATTAAAATGACAGTAAGGGTTTGTTGATTTTTGCTTTTTTTTTAAGGCAGAAGCCCATAAGGACAAAATGGGAGGAACATTTTGGAAACTGAAAACTACCTGAACAAGAGATAATTGACTTAGGTGGTGCAGGAGGGCTGAGTCTGAGGCCGGTGGTGGGGCACTGGCATACATTCTCATCCATGCTGCAGGCTGCCCCTCACCCGCGAAGAACCTGGTGGCACCAGGTTGGGGTGAAGGTAGGGATAAAAGAGAGAACTGTCTGAGAGAGCTGGATCAAGGAGCAGTTAGACCGCAGAGGGCTGGGAGACTACAAGTGTCCTGACAGCAGAGATGTGAAAATAACAAAATTTTCATCCTTCATTTGGGGAGTTAAATAGGTAATGCTCAGGAAAAGAAAATTGAAACATTATAAGCATGTTACTTAGAAATATGGACAGGGTGCCTGGGTGGCTCAGTTGGTTAAGCGACTGCCTTCGGCTCAGGTCATGATCCTGGAGTCCCTGGATCGAGTCCCGCATCGGGCTTCCTGCTCGGCAGGGAGTCTGCTTCGTCCTCTGACCCTATCCCCTCTCAGGTGTTCTCTCTCTCTCATTCTCTCTCTCTCAAATAAATAAATAAAATCTTTAAAAAAAAAAAACAAAAAACAAACAAAAAAGAAATATGGACATAAACACTAAAAGAGGAAACAACAACAAAAACCCAGCTAAAGGGGTTGAATATAAATGCTTCCGGAAAGAGTGGATGGGTAACAATGATTTGGCTCATTAAACTATGTACATAATTTTGATAAAAATTAAATTACTATTAAGTTTAAATTTAATTTAAATGATTAAATTAAAAAAAAAAAAAGAAGAAGAAGAAGGAAGGAGGGAAGGAATCAAGGACCAGAAGCTGTCACAAGAATCCCTGACTGAGGATGTTCCAGGAGAAGACATGGGCCACACTCCCAAGCCGTGGGGACAGCATTGAATGATTAGGTGGGGTTTCTGCTAAGGACCCCAGCCGGCCCCTCTGGCATCATGGACAGGCCCAACGCACAGGTGATGTCTGGGTGCCTGGGTGGGCGAGAGCATAGTTCCTCTTCTGGCAGGAGAGTTGGTTCTTTCTGAATCACAGGGGACAATCAAGCTCTAAATGAAAGAAACCCCAGCCCACCCCAGAGTTATTTAAAGAGAAACTCCTTTTCTAAAAGTTCTAAGGGATTCTCATGCATGGCAGGGTCTCATCGATACCCAGTAAAGTAGGATATAAGCTAAGCTTCCAAATAATGAAAGCTTTTGTTACCCTTCGTTTTAATCCTTTTAATGGAACACTTTCCATAATAGATTCTATATGTCCCTGCTTCCTTAAACTTGGTTTGCCAAATGTAATTTGAACTTTGATGACTGAGGGTTATTTTGAGAGACATCTGTTATTATCTTGCAGTTTAATGGAGAGCCCCCCAGGAGCTTGTGCGTCCCAGAGAACCCCTAACCTGCTCTGCCCGCTCAGATCCTGTTCCAGGGTTAATGGTTTATTCGTTACTTCCATTCAATTTTCACTTCCTACTGCTAATTTGTACTGTTTCCGACCGCCTATTAGTACACCGACTCTTTTTTTCCTTTCTAATTTGCTGCTTCTCGTCTGCTGAGCAGTTGGCATCTCCCCCATGGCCAAGCTTGATAGTTTTGTCTCAGTAAAAGCAGGTGAGAGCCCGACACACTCCCACATGGAGAGAACAAGCAGAGCAGCTGGCCAGGCCTGCGTGTCCTGCATTTGATTGCTCCTTTTTTATTTTGCAAACTCCTCGGATCTCAGTGTTCCTAGGAGCTGGGGTTACCAGATAAGCAACCTGTCACTATCCATTACTTGCTTTGCTCACATCAGTGTCTTACCCAACACAGTATTCATAAAAGCAGGCGTAAGATTTATCCTGAAAGCACCTCGAAAGTTTGCGAAAGGAGACCTGGGAGCCTCTAACTTCTGTTTTCATTTATGCCTGGATGTTTCTCAGCTGTGTCTGACAGAACTAAGAGGTTCATCCCTGGGGAGCAGGAGACCTGTATTCTTGTGCCTTGCTGTGTGACAGTAGGTTAGTCGCTACCCCTCTCTGTCTCATTTTTCTCCTTCTGAGTGACATTGGAGTATATGATTCCCTCCTGGCCCCATGGGTTCTAAAATGCAGCGACCTAAGATCAGTTGCCTAATTAGCAATTTTGGAACGGCTGGATTACAGTTACTTAAAAAGATTACAAGATTAAACAAGTAATCCCATCCAGTGGCATGGGGATACTTAAATTGCAGCCCATCAGCATGAGTTTCAAGGGGGGGAGTTAATGCCTAACATTAAAGGTGAAGAGTGACCTCTCTGAAGGTGAGACACAGACCTGGAGTCAGACCCCAGAAGTCCTTCGGGACCCTCAGCATCTGTACTCTCGAGGAATGGATGTTGAAATGCCAGATCTCCGCAGGCACTTCAGTTAGCTCACAATTAGTGAAGGCGTGGGAAGCCAAGAAGTTGCAAGTCTGCCCCACGTGTCCTTTTGTTCCCCCAAAAGGAAACTTCACTGCTGATGAGGGAGAGTAGAGAGAATGATCACAAAGGTGACATCTAGGCCAATTCAGGGCAAAAAATGTCAAAATAAGCACCTGGTATCTAGAACCCTCTGCCTTACCACACCTCTCCATCTCCTGTACCCGTCACCCCATCCCATTTTAAGATTCCCACATCAACCATCATACTAATAGTATTTCTCCTAAATGTGGTCAGAATCCCTTGGGGATGCTTGTTTAAAATGCCGTTCCTTTGCCTCACCCCCAATAGTGAATCTTTGGGGATGGAGCTCAGGAGTTTGCCTTTGAATGAGGACATTCAGGTTTTGAGAACCTCTCTTTAGAGGGTGGAGCAGAGCAGGCCCCCTTTGGGGTTCATGCTGCACTCTGCCCCTCAAAGGGAGCAAGAACTATTCGGACACAGATATGTACTTGCTCATGTGATGGATTGGCAGCCAAGTTGTCTTTCTCAGGGGGCATAGCCCTTCTTCCCAACATAGCTTTCATTGGTGAAGCTTCTCCACAAACGAAGGGGAGGGAATTTGGGGGGATGCTTGACCTTCCTGGGATACCTGTCCTGTGAGCAAATCCCAAAGCTATGCTTTCTTGTCACTTCTTCCTCCCTCCTTCCTTTGTAAACCCACGGAGTCTAAAAGCATCACTTTTATTTAAATAGGAACTCTCGGGGTCATCTCAGCAGATGTTCTGCTGGAGAGGGGTCAGGCTGCTTTCAACTCCGGCACTCCCACAGAAATTTTTTTGTTACTATTCTGTTATACTTGCTTATTAAAGCTGAGAAGAACTACAATTCAAATAAAGTCCACAGATAAATTCAATCATCTTTCTTGGACAAATACCAAAGTTTATATATATATACCTAATAGATATCTTTGGGTCTAAAATAAATAGTCGAGATGATCTCTAAGGCTTTTCCAGCTCTCAAATTTTATGGTCTACAAGTCCCATAATAGAATATAAATAAGGGATTGTAGTGGGTAAAAGTAAACAAATGCATTCTTAGAATGTGTAAACAATATTTAGAGATAAGTCTTCTTATAGGAATAAGGAATTTTTTTTTTTTTAAAGATTTTATTTATTTGACAGAGAGAGACATAGCGAGAGAGGGAACACAAGCGGGGGGGTGGGAGAGGGAGAAGCAGGCTCCCCGCAGTGGGACTCTATCCCAGGACGCTGGGATCATGACCTGAGCCGAAGGCAGTCGCTTAACCGACTGAGCCACCCGGGCGCCCAGGAATAAGGAATTTAAAACAAGTTTAATTAACCTGTATTCTTTCATTACAGGTCAGTCAGAGCCATGTCAAAAACATGTCATTGTACATGTTGACATATGACAGGAAAAACACAGTTATGCATTTGTGGAATGTGTTCAATGATAAGATATGCTAATTACTTATTAAAGTTGCAAAAAAAATAATGAAGGTCTCTGCTATCATTGAAAGTTATAAACCACAACCAAGCACATGATGTAAATAATAGGTACAATTGAAGTTTGAAGAAAGGAGTAAGCCCAGAAGCTTTTGTTGGTAGGGAAGGAGGTGGGCTAGAATCTAAGGACTTGAGGGAATGCAGGATCCATGGAGGCAGAGCAGAAGGAACAGGGCTTTTGAGGTGGGCCAAAGTGTAGAAGATGTGATTTCTGTGCACATGAAATCTATTGTCCTGGCTAAAGGGAGATATTTGCTTCTGGAAGCAGCAGAAATTAGGATTGGAAATAGAGCTTGCTTCAAATGATGGAAGCCTTTTAATTCAAGGATAAAGTATTTGGGGTTGCCTTTCTAGACCAGCATTTCTCAAAGATTGATTCAAGGAACACTAGTCATACTCCTCGGCAAAGGATCTCATCATCAAATTTTCATAACAAAACTTACTCCTGTTTGGAGATTATCAGTATACATTAGCATGCTAAGTATCGTTCAGTTTAACTCAGCATGTCCTGAACTTATATTCTTATAAATTCCTTGTTTCAAGTTCTGTCAATGTCTTGAATACTTTAGGAAACTACTGTAGGTGATGGGAGTGCAAAATAGTTTGGGACAGGCTTGGGGACTCATTGACCGACTCATCTCTGCCCTTTGCCCTCCATGTTCAGATGCTCCTCCCAGCGATGGAATGTGGATGCTTGCAATGTCAGAATAGGAAGGAATTGATTGTGAAGGTCTGTTTCAGGTTTGGTGAGCATGATCACAGTAGGATGGCACTGCTATAACAAATACCACAGACTGGACAGTTTATAAACAACAGAAATTTATTTCTCCCAGGTCTAGAGGCTGGGAAGTTCAAGATTACGGTGCCAGCAGATTTGATATGGTGGCGGGTGATGGTCTACTTCCTGGTTCATAGATAGCACCTTCTTGCTGTGTCCTCATATGGTGGGAGGGTCTAGGCAACTCTCTGGGAACCCTTTTATAAGGACACTAATCCCATTCGTGAAGGCTCCACTCTCAAGACCTAAGTACCTCCCCAAAGCCCCACTTCCTAATACCATCACATTAGGCATTAGAATTACAAAATAAAAATTTGGCAGGGGGTGCAAACATTCAGACCTTAGCAGGTGGTCCAATGGAAGAAGCTAGTAAGTTGTTGAAGCAACTATAATGAAGCTTGGGATGGAGTCAGGCTTACAGATAGAAGTGGTGTCATCCATATGGAAGAGTTACTTGCTTGGATAAGTTCTCTAAGGAAGAAATGGTTGGGAGGAAATACTGAAAATCCAGGGAGATGATTATGAATCTATAATTCAGAACTGGTTGTTTTACTTTATTTTTTATTTTTTTATTTTTAAGATTTTATTTATTTATTTGACAGAGAGAGACACAGCGAGAGAGGGAACACAAGCAGGGGGAGTGGGAGAGGGAGAAGCAGGCTTCCTGCAGAGCAGGGAGCCCGATGCGGGACTCGATCCCAGGACCCTGGGATCATGACCTGAGCCGAAGGCAGACGCTTAACGACTGAGCCACCCAGGCGCCCCTGGTTGTTTTAGTTTAACCTCAAGTCATGAAAGCATTCCCAGCACACCTGATACCATACAGTTGGCTTACTGTGTTTTCTTGCAACTTGAATATAAACTCCTTGAGCGCAGGAGTTTATTCATCACATATCCCAAACTCCAACAGTGCCTGGCATTCAGCAAATATACGCTGAGTTGAATTGAACGTTGAATGCTGCATTTATTAGTTCATTCTTTTATTCACCAGGCACTGACGAGGTCCTTACTCCCAGTGTGACAGAAGCTGGGGATTTCACTCCCTGTCCCCAGGGGGCTCCAGGTGGAGTTTCCAGAGACAGGCGTGTGAAGAGAGCCCCACCGCACAGCATACTTCACGCAGTAGTAAGAGGGTGCTGCTCTGCAGCCTCCACAGCACGCCCTGTGATCAACTCTGTCGGGGGTGATCGGGGAACCAGATCTCAGAACAGGAGCTGAGTCCCGCAAGTGATTTGTCTGGGGCATGGTGGCAAGAGCAACGGCCGGAAGACCATTCAGGAAGCTCTTGCAACAATCCAGCCCAGTCTGTGGTTATGGTTATGGTCTATGGTTATGGTTATAGTAGTTGGGGTGGAATGAGGCGAAATGGTTACATGCTGGATATTCAGCTATATTCTGGATATGTAGATTTTCCTCCTCTGGAATAGGAGGAAAGAAAGGGAAGTCAGTATGACTGCAGGATTTGGGGCTGGAAAGGGGACACTGCTATTCACTGAGGTGGGGGGACTGAGGAGGAGAGGCTCAAGAGGGAAGGGCAGGGATTTGGTTTAGACAGGTTAAGTTATGCCTAGTTGAATTCCACGTCTAAAGTTCGGGTAAGGGGTCCAGACTAAAGGTAATGGGTTTGGAATCCATAAGCACAAAGGTGGTCTTTTAAGCCTGGAGACCGACATCATCTGAGAAGTGACTGGATGGAGGAGACAGAGCCCTGGCCTTCCAACATTTAGGTGTCAGGAGAACGTGTAGAAGACCAAGCACAGGAGGTTAGGATAGGCAGGCAGAGGAGAACACCATGATCTTGTAGAAGTTGAGTAAATGAGGTATTTCAAGGAGATGCCATTTTGCATGCATCAGACCCAAATGTTTATATACAAGACTGCAAATATATATATTTACCTCACACAGGGTCGTGATAGATTAGAGAGGATAGAGGGGAAACTGATACCTGTCACATTGTTGGGGGGGTCCACATCTGAGGAGGGCCATATGGCAGTAAATGTCAGATTTACAAGTTATGTACACTTTGAACCAACAATTCCATTCTTTCAGAGTTTATTCTACAAATACGATCACATACTTGGGGAAGGACAATATGTACAGAAATTTTTTTGCAATACTGAGAACAAGCTAAATGTTACACCCTAAATATTCAATAGGAGAGCCCTCGTTAAATGCATGGCTGGTAGATCTGCATAACAGAACATTATGCTACCATAAAAAAAGAATAAAATATAAACCTGTATATCTACATTCACTGTACCCACACATGCTACATACTACACATATACAAGGAAGATCTTATATATACATATAGGTTAAATATATATATATATTTATATATAATAATATATATATAGTTTTCAAAGTCAGTGTGCTATTTGCTAATATTTGTTTTAAAAGGTGGGGTAAGAGAATAGGGCCCTGTATGCTTGTGAGGGCGTGAGACTCTCTGGGAGGATAAACAGCAGTTGCCCGATGGGAAGGGAGCAAGAAGACTGGGGGATGGAGCAAGGAAAGATAACTCTCTGTATACCAGTTTAGACTTGGTAAATTGCTGAGCCATATCACAATAATATCTGTTCAAAAACTTAGATAAGAAGAGGTACAAAAAGCAAAGGAAGCACGGACAGGGTAAGGTGACGAGGCCCGGTATGTCATGGTGATCGTGCCAAACTGTGGCAGAGAGGAAGGATCCAATTTAAGAGTGGCAATCCAAACAAAGGCCTCCTAGGCTTAAAAAAAACTAATCCTTGAGTATAATTGGGGTTGAAATGGGGAGGGTCCTGCTAACAGCATCATGGCTCCCGTGACCCCACCCCGTGTGCCTCACGTGGCTGCGTGTTGAGGGTGGTTGCCTGGCACTTGGATTCCACAAAGGCCTGAAAGTTACACAACTTCCTCCCACCTCAATTACCCAGAGGGAGCAGGCTGGCGGAGGAAGGAAAACCTCTCTTGTGCAGTTCATTCACAAAGTGTACTGCTGTGGATGTGGCATTCTGGGAATCTTGTCACCCATCTGGGTTTCAGGGATCTATTTAAGAGACCTGGTTTGTCTCTTCCACCTCATGTGGAACGGGACTTAGCAGCTCATAAATCCATCTTAAAATAATTTGGCTTTTGTTAATGTCAAGATTGGAAAGAAGGCCAAGAAAAAGAGACTACCAACTGGAACTGTATGAAAAATAATTAGGCATTTCCATGTCTCCGTGGGGGTGATGGTGTAAATGCCCACGTGTCAGCAGCGCACACAAACTTCAGACCCTTGGAGTTTTGGGGCAGAGCATACAGTTTACAAAGGCTATATATTTTAATGAGTGCTATAATTAAATTAGTTGGAAAAAAAATCAGATAACCGCATTTTGTTTTCAAGATACTTTGATGTGCCACAAGACACTTGCAGACCGTGCTTATTAAGGTACTTTTAATACTGTTGATAAATCATCCTCTGGAATGAGGTCCCAAATAGACCTGTGTTATGTGGAATTCCACCTTCCAGAAAATAGCTCACTACACCTAATTTGGGAATTGGAAATAAAATATAAATATATATTTCTTTGGTCACCATTTGAAAGATTTTGCACTTTGCTTATGGTTTCTATTTTCAACACATTAAAAAAAATATTTTTGCACTGGATGTGTGTGTGAGACAAGAGCTTTTAAGGGCAGGAAAGTAAATTTTCAGTTGAAAAACTAATCTTTAAGTATATAAGTTTAAGATCAATATGTCTCTCTTATGAGTACTTTTTAAAATTATATTTGCTTCTAAAAATATTTAGCCTTGTGCTACATGGTGTATTTTAGATTCATATCACTTAAATCGGTAGAGAAAATCCCAACCAGCATGTTTGAAAGGTCACCTGCTTTATGTTTGGCAAGAAGAAATGGCATTCATTTCATTCGAGGAGGAAATGATACCTGTTTCTGACTGAGTCTCCCTTCCCTTCCAAGCAAAAGCCTCTTTTTCATATCTTAGTTATTTATTGTATGTATCATGTATTTTTATTTTTTTATTAACATATAATGTATTATTTGTTTCAGGGGTACAGGTCTGTGATTCATCAGTCTTACACAATTCATGGCGCTCACCATAGCACATACCCTCCCCAGTGTCCATCACCCAGCCACCCCATCCCTCCCACTCCCCACCACTCCAGCAACTCTCAGTTTGTTTCCTGAGATTAAAAGTCTCTTATGGTTTGTCTCCCTCTCTGGTTTCATCTTGTTTCATTTCTCCCTCCCTTCCTCTATGATCCTCTGTCTTGTTTCTCAAATTCCTCATATCAGTGAGATCATGATACTTGTCTTTCTCTGATTGATTTATTTCGCTCAGCATAATACCCTCCAGTTCCATCCACATCGTTGCAAATGGCAAGATCTCATTCCTTTTGATGGCTGCATAATATTCCATTGTGTATGTATGTATGTATGTATGTATATATATACACATACCACATCTTCTTTATCCATTCATCTGTCGATGGACATCTTGGCTCTTTCCACAGTTTGGCTATTGTGGACGTTGCTGCTATAAACATCAGGGTGCATGTACCCCTTCAGATCCCTACATTTGTATCTTTGGGGTAAATACCCAATAGTGCAATTGCTGGATCGTAGGGTAGCTCTATTTTCAACTTTCTGAAGAACCTCCATACGGTTTTCCAGAGTGACTGCACCAGCTTGCATTCCCACCAACAGTGTAGGAGGGTTCCCCTTTCTCTGCATCCTTGCCAACATCTGTCGTTTTCTGACTTGTTAATTTTAGCCATTCTGACTGGTGTGAGGTGGTATCTCATTGAGGTTTTGATTTGGATTTCCCTGATGCCGAGTGATGTTGAGCACTTTTTCATGTGTCTGTTGACCATTTAGATGTTTTCTTTGCAGAAATGTCTATTCATGTCTTCTGCCCATTTCTTGATCAGATTATTTGTTCTCTGGGTGTGTATCATGTATTTTTAAATTGTTATTTTATTTTTATGGCTGTTTGGTTTTCATTTAAGTTTATTTGTGATAGGAAGCAGGAAACTTAATGGAAGCTCCACTACATCCCATTCTTTGCAGTTGTAGTAACATGCTTAGTTACTTTAATTATATCATCCTGGAAAATTGACACTCAGTTATTAATTTTTACAAAACATGATACTTAATCTGTCAGCTTTACATTTTATTTTTGGTCATTAAGCTTTAAGCCCCTCCAAAAAGAAACTGTTTAAAATATTTAGGCTATAAAGTATTTTGAAATAATAATTTGAAAGTTATGTGAAACCATTATCTACCAGTATAAAAAATCTTAGCTGCTTAGATTTTCAAGAGATGACATGGAAAGAAACAACCAATTTCCAAAATGTAGTTCTTAACATAAAAAAACAAATCATATACTTTTGGGTGGCCAGGCCAATTTTTAAAATTTAATATTACAGCTATAAATGGAAAGACTAAATGACTTATGCAGTCCCCACCGTGGACGCATGGCCCCGTTCTTTGTTCACATGGCCTGTCTTCCATTCCCTTAGACCAGGATGGGACTAAACTCTCATAGAAATCACCTGAGTATTGGTTTTCCATTTGTCCTTTCTCTGCTGCTGCACCACCAGCTAGTCATCTCCTTAATTCTCAAGTTCAGTACCACCAAGGAATTCGAGCAGATTTTCTTCTTGGTTAACATTCCTGAAGAAAAATAATTCACATCTTTTCCCTGGAAACAGAAACTAGGGGTCACAGAGTCAGGGCAACCTAAATGTAGGTTCTTTGGCACAGAGTAGCCAGGGCTCAAAGACAGTCCTTTTGGCAAAAGAGCGGTCACAGCGGGCCCAGCCAGGTCTGTGCATGAGACACGACCATTGACTGCTTTCTGGCTCATTTACCCCAGGCTTTGGTCCATGTTCCTGTGCACTTCAGTGGGTTTGCGTAATATATGCTCACAGCCTTCAACCTTTAATGCCTTTATACACACCATGTATTTTGACTGTTAAATAAAATAGCCCATTGCAATTGTATTGCGTGTCACCCTTTTCAAAGGACAGTTTACCTAGTTAGTATTGGTTTTCAAGTGAAGTTTCCTAAAACTTACAAAGATTTCCATTTCTTTGGCCAGAATTACCTGTTACCTCTGGTTTACTTGGGTGGCAACATCCTGGTAGAATCAAGGAATCCTGTTTCCTTCCACTACCTTCATAGTTGCCCCCAAATAGCCAGGCCACGCTTTCTTTGAGGCTCTTATAATGCCATTTAGTGTAAATCAGACAAGGAAATGGGACATCACTTGTAGGAAAAATACAAGATACTGTGAACAGCTACACATGGCTCTAAAATATACAGATTTATGAGTAAATGTGTTCATTTGGTATGTGAAATGAACACATTTGTGTTGGTAGAGTATTTGGAAGGTACTAGAAACCTACAGGGAAATACAACTTGTTCCTGAAAGAAGAAAAACGATCCCACTTCTTTCTCCTTGTTATTATCGGCCTGGCTTCTATTTTTGAACCCGAAGATTGTTTTCATGGTGGGACTTCTTGTCACTAAGCCGCGGTAGCGATGCATGCAAGAGCCTGCAACCCCCTCACTTCTCTCCAGTGCCTGTCTGGGAGCTCTCTCTAAGTCCACCCGCGATGCTCAGGCCACAGAAGCTAAGAGCCATGTTTTGTAAGCACATTAGAACTCTCTTGTCTTAAATCTGCAATTTCGAAACCTCCAAATAATGATTTTGCAGATGGTCACAAAAGAACTTTTCTCAGGATCAACAAAATTCTAATTATTTTCAGAAGCATATATATATATACATATATATATATATATTTTACCTCTACTTCATCGATGAGAGGTACTTGTGTTTTAGAGCTAAAAAGCCCTGTCTTTCAGCCCCTAATGCCCCAGGTGAATAAAGAATTTGCACAGAAAGCCGTCTTGGTGTGCATCTTCCCACGGTGCTGGCAGGGCTGTGTGTGGGGACAGCCCTCTGTGGTGTCTGCTGAGGGAAGGACAGCTGCAGTGCTCTGTTCTTTTTACTTTCTCAGGAGAAGCTGGTTTGGGTGGTTCTGCATCTTCTTACCCTTTTAAGAATCCTAAAGGCTTCACTTCAGCTAAAAGCCCGCTGTGAGGGCTGCTTCTAAACACTGCGCCTATGTGAATGAACAGTCCCTCCCCAGAGCCCAGGGGCTTTCACTCTAAAATACCGGTAATGTAGACGGGCAGATAAAAGGCACACTGCTAATTGGTAAAGGAGGAACCTGCAAATATATCGGGTATTTACTTTGTGTAATCGCCTGTCAGTTTGGTTAACAGTGTAGTTAATAAGAAGGCAGGATGTAGAGCTAAGCTGTGTAGGCTAACACAAGAATAGCTAGCAGAAGTGGCTAGGTCCGGTTTCTAAGCAAAGGCATAGGAGGCACTGGCATCCTGAGGCCCCGCCTGCACGCGCGCCGGGGTGCGCTGGCTGCTGGTGCGCCCTGCGTCCCCGGTCCGTCCGCTACATGCCTGCTGGGGAGAGGAGTTAAGCAGATAGCCTCTCCTGAATCAGAGTCAGGGTTCTTCCTGCTTCATTTAGAACACGAAGGCTAGCCGGGATCAAGAGCAGGAAATGATCACGGGCTCCCTGTCCACCTTGATATGTAGCTTTCCTATAGAATTGCTTACAATTGTACAGTAGCTTCAAGGGTAATCAACGCTACCGTAGCACGTATTTATTACCTGCTCATTTTCTATCCAGTCCCTTAAGTGAAAACACAGAATGGACTTACTCAGGTTTTCAAACATTTAAATTTGTCTGATTTTCTTATTTTTCGATTACTTTGTAAGATGAAACAATCCAGGGCTCCTGGGTGGCTCAGTCGTTAAGCGTCTGCCTTCGGCTCAGGTCATGATCCCAGGGTCCTGGGATCGAGCCCCGCATCGTGCTCCGCTCCTGCTTCTCCCTCTCCTGCTCCCCCTGCTTGTGTTCCCTCTCTCGCTGTCTCTCTCTGTCAAATAAATAAATAAAATCTTAAAAAAAAAAAGATTAAAAAAAGAAACAATCCAGTTTTAAATTATCAGTTGTAATTTATTCTGTAAAATTTGGCATTATAATACATAGATCTTATACGCCTCCTAAATCTCCCATGCATAGGGTCTGTTTCCTAGTACAAAAATCCTACTTGGAGAGTGATCCTACAGAGTTTATTTTGGCCTTGACTTAACAAGCAGCAGTTGTTACATATTCTCACATCATCATTTCAATGCTGTTGCCGTATTTGCTGTACTGATGCCTCTAAACTCAGCCATTGTATTCCAGAACAAAACTATAAATATTTCTTTAGGAAAGAGTTGTCAGTTGATAATATAGGCACTAGTTCCCTTACCTCTCTTTGTTCCCCATACTTCTAGAAATCTAGTTTTTTACAGAACGATCAGTAACAGGTTTAAGGAATGGGCTTACAGATTTAAGCAGTGGGTTTTAGTAGAGCTCAACACTGCATATAGTCAAATGACCTACACATGGTGGGTAATCAATAAATGTTATTCTCTGACCGATTGCCCACCCAGGGCTCTTCCCAGTGCCAGTTAACACCCCGTCTCCACCCCCTCAAACTCTAATTGAAGAAAAGGAGTTTTAAAACAAAAACAACTTGGCTTCCTTGTGGGGGTTGGGGTGGGGGTAAGAGAGGTGCTAACTTAGGATCAAAAGTTTGGCTCATTAGATTTTCACCAGCTACTTTAAATCTCACTCTCCTCTTCAGACAGAATGGTATAACTTATGGACGGAGAAGAGGTATCTTAATAAGTGAAAGACTTTTTCATTGGGCTCATGTTTCTTTGCTGAAAATAATTTGGAAAATAGGGAGAAAGTTACTTAATATCTAACCAGACAAGTTCTTTATACTCAATGTTGATAAAAAGAACCAAAAAGATCTCCTGTGACATGTTAGATTTTCTGATAATTTAATATGAAGGGAATAATGCAATTTGCATCTAATATAGATTTCCTTGTTATGTATGGGCTGACCCAATTCAAATGCATAATCTCATTAGCTGTCCCTCTGTATTCCCTTAGAACTGGGTCAGTGCCTGTGCATTAGCCCTTACAGTGCTCTACCTCATGGCATAATTATTGGATATGCATAACCATAGCATGAGCTCATATTAAGGGTTGGGACTCTTGATTAGAAATAAGGCATGGTAGTTGGAAAACCATGGGGCACTGGGCTCAGACAAACCAGTATTCAAATCCTTCTTTCCAATTCCTTGGGAAAGTGCCTTAGCCTCTCTCCAACTTTCCTGTATAATATATGTACAGCACCTGGCCAGTTGCCTTTTGCTTCCCTCAGTTGTGTGCCCTTAGTCCTTGCCCTGGGCTTTGCACATCACAGGGGAGCAGTGAAAGGTACAGTCGTGTTATATGGGCCAAGGTCAGAATCCTTTGATTTCCTTAAATAAAATCAACATATGCTTTAAATCAGTGGACTAGCAGGTGTTTTCAAAGATCCATCTATAAGTTATTTATATAAAAAACTTTTTAAAGAAACCATTATGTTATGCAGCAAGCCAAATAATGAAATATATAACAGTGGGACTGATAGTCTTGGTTGCTTTTTAAAGTTTCGGGTTATATATATATATTTTTTTTCTTTTTGTCGGGTTTTGTATTTTCAACATAATTTTTCCAGTTTTCAACTTCTCACCTTTTTTGCATGCATTTTTTAAAGAATTTCATTAATAATATATTTTGTACTTCCCTATGGACTTTTATTGGACTACTGGTATTTCAAGAGGGGAGAGAGAAGAGGGAATCGTGTCATCTCACTTTTTAGTAAACATGTAAAATATGAGCTTTTTAGATACAGCCATGTATTCAGCTACCCTCATTTCTTTAAATGTTTCCCTGTTTCTTCCTTGTCAGTATCATTTTTTTTTTAAATCATTTTAACTGTGTTTCTTCTTCCTTGAGTCCTCAGTCCTTCTCAGGGCAGCCTATCCTTTTACTGCCTCTGGCCCTGGGTTCGTCTTTCCTGCAGAAAGCTGCTTAAAATTTAGGGTAGCTGTTTGTCTAAGCTCAGCACTCGCTCAGAGACCGCACAGTTGTTTATCTCGTTTACAGAGGACTTCTCCCCCAGCACTTCTCTTGTGTGTCTTCTCTCTCCTGAATTCCAGTCATGAACTCCATCTGCCATACCTCAGTGATGCTTATAAGGCTAGAGTACCTCCTGATGAACAGAATAGAATCATTATGAGTATTCATGACCCATCCTGAACTCCAGATCTTGCCAAAGTCCAGTATTAAATCTTAACAGAAAAGCTAGCACATCAAGGTCTCACCGCTCAGGCTTCAGCTGGCCATGTTCTAAGAAGTGGGTCTGAGTCATCACAGCGCTCTCCAGGGGGGTCTCCCAGATGTGGCCAGGGAAAAGGTGTGTGTGTGTGTGTGTGTGTGTGTGTGTGTGTCCATGCATGCATGCAATTAAATGCTTGCAAAAAACCTGTGCTACCTACTCATGGTTATTTTTTTTTGTTTATTTTTAGGGGTATTTTGTCTTTTTGTTTTGTTTGTTTGTTGCAGTATGCTAAGCCAAGCACATCTCAGCAGAAGTCAGAACTAGATACAGGGGATGCAGCCTGCTGTCTGAGCCAGGTCGCCAGCATTGTGGTGGAGGGGGTTTAGTTAATCAAGTTGGGATGTTCTCAAATACCATCACTGGTGAAAGAGAAGTTGGAGAAAAGGGGAGTGGTTAGTGTGGTAGTTTTCTAAGCGATGTAATGAATTTTACCATTTTTTCTTGAAACCAGTTATGTTGTTAAGCCTTTAGCAAGACAGGAATTAGAACCATCATTCCTGTTCAGTGAGGGGAGGAAAAAAAGAAGAAAAAAGACTAAATTGGCAGCTTTTACTGTATTTATCATATGTGTCAGCTTTTGTTTACTGTTTAGAGATACTAAGAAATAAAGTTGCTATCAATCACAGTATAAAGAGTTGCTTTGAAATGGTATTGCATAGAAAGGGAGTTAGAAATTGGAATGTCCAACTGAACAGTACGTGTGCACTGAGGAGCACAGGAAATGTCTATAAAGATTATGACTGCTCCACATTATTTGTAGCAGCAAATGCTTTTGAAACAACCCAGTGTCCATCAGCGGGGACTAGTTAAATAAATGCTGGTTCATCTACTCAAGGAGTCCATGTAAGCTGTTAAAAAAAAAAAAAAAAAAAAAAGAGTGAGGATGAGCTCTCCACGCTGACATGGAGTGATCTCCATCCACTATGTACCAAGGTACAGAACACTGTACTTCTGAACAGTGTACAGAAAACAAAAATCCAAGTACAGAAATTTCTTGTGCAAGAAAGGGAAGATCATGGATATACGTACACAGTTGCTTATATATTTTTTTAAAGATTTTATTTATTTATTTGTCAGAGAGAGAGAGAGAGAGCACAAGCAGGGAGAGTGGCAGGCAGAGGGAGAAGCAGGCTCACCTCTGAGCAAGGAGCCCGATGTGAGACTCTATTCCTGGACCCTGGGATCATGACCTGAGCCGAAGGCGACCCTTACCAACAAAGCCACCCAGGCATTCCCCACAGTTGCTTAGATTTTTCAAGGAGAAACAATACAGGAGAAAGTTAATTAAAAACTACAAAAAATGTATAGGGGGGAGGGAGGGATCAGGGTGCAAGATACCAGGAGGAAGCAAGACCTACCTAAGCACACTTTGAGATGAGGTTCGGCTTTGGAATCATGTAAAGCTTTGACATAATCATAAAACAGATTACATCCAAAAAAGCACAGGTCATGGAAAATCTTAATTCCTAATCATATCAACATTGTCTTCTAAGGTCAGTCACAATAATTCTTTTCTCCACTGACCTTAGAAGACAATATTCTTACTGTACATTCTTAATAAGATGCTCTCTGAGGACCCTCCCCCCCAAATGCAGATTTTAAATTAGATTCAGCAGTCTTACTATTAATAGCTAGGTTGATGTGGTTAGGAATTAAGATTTTCCACCTAAGGGGCGCCTGGGTGGCTCAGTTGGTTAAGCGACTGCCTTCGGCTCAGGTCGTGATCCTGGAGTCCCGGGACCGAGTCCCGCATCGGGCT